>NC_056686.1:90414090-90717121 GCF_018350215.1 Panthera leo
TGGCCTGTACCTGGTGATGTTAATGGTGCCTTAAAATAAGTAATTAAATATATGCTTTGAAATAATTATTTAAATAGTCAACTCAGTAGCATAATTTGTATTAATAATATTTACTCACTTCTAAACAATGGACTTCACATTTTTTCTTAATTTTATTAATATTCATTTCAGATTGGACTTTTTTTTCTGTTTTCAGGTATATTAAAAATTTAAAGCATGATAAATGTTCAGCAAGTATATTTAGATTTTATAATTATCTTTCTGAGCATTCTACATTTGAGCTATAATTCCATATAATTTCATGTTTTTTCTTTACCAAAAGTTTAATGATGCTGCCATAATAAATCATAGTCTTTAATTAAAAGGATTACCTACCAACAAGCTATTTCAGATAGTCCTAAATGTATGATTTCAAAGAATTTTCACATCCTTTATAACAAAAAGATTAGTTTGATAAGAAATGTCATTTATATATTAGCAAACTCTTAAAGGTTTATTCTGTAAATCTTTTTGAACAGCTATTATCTGGTCAAAGCGTTGTGCTAGATGCTGTGGAAACAAAGCAATGAATAAGATCTTATATCTGCCTTCATGAATGCTATAACATTGAAATAAGAGATCATGAAAATAATGAATCATAATAGCAAATAAAATAAGTAAAATAAAGTTAGTATAAGCAAAGAGAAATTATCAAATTATTCCGATCCTAGGGATGAGGGAAGACTTTATATTAACCTCTATCATAATATTTATCTGAGTGCTATAGCTGTTTTCTTCTCTGTCTTTCTCACTAAGAGTGGGATTGAATGCTCATCTCACTATTTCCTGTGTGTACCACCGGGCTGTGAGCTAACAGGTGATCTTCTAGCTTTTTGGTGAGTTATTATGTAAATTATCTACACTTTGAGAGATAAGTGTCTGTTCTGTAGAGAGCTTTCCAAAATGACAGGAAGGTGTCAACTTGTTCACACAAGTCAGTTGGTGTTATGTTTAATGTTCATCTTAAGGAATTAGAGGCAGCTATTCCTGAAGTAATCAGTTGATGACCTATTGTAGAATGTCTTGGATGCCGCACACCAGGATTTAACATTTCCTTCTTTTGTAGGTAAAGCGTTGAGTACTGTCTTCATCATTACACAGCATAATTTGAGAGTTTATCAGGATCTTGGGTTACTTATGTCACCCATTAGGATTCCCATTAACTTTCTAACTGAATCTCAGAAGGGAAGAGAAATGAGCCAAAGGAAACCAAAGAAATGGACTAGTTTTGCTCTTAATTTAGATGAGCCAGTTGCACA
Organism: Panthera leo; assembly: GCF_018350215.1. Lineage (NCBI taxonomy): Eukaryota > Metazoa > Chordata > Mammalia > Carnivora > Felidae > Panthera > Panthera leo. The sequence continues at coordinate 90,415,389 of NC_056686.1, forward strand.
AACAAGGAATTGAGGAAACTGGAATATATCTTTTAAACCGTATCTTTATTAAATTCCTGCCATATTTCAGGTAAAAATAATATTCCTTGAATATGTTTCTAATTTAAAGAACCAACTTCACTGAAGGGTGTTCATAACACCACTCTCTATTGAGTGAAATGGTTTCCCACTGGCACATGCGTGAGCAATTTTGAAAGCCCTATACATGGATACTGATAACAGTTAAAGTAAATGGACATCAGGTTTCTCACTATTGAAGTGGGAAGAGAAGCAAGGGAGGGAGGTTAGAATGACCCATGTGGTAGATTGGAGTTATATACTCTAATGAACTCACGTTCGGTTTAATATAGATAAACGTGGGTATATTTGCAGATATGTGCACCTACATGGGTTGGTATACATCCAACCTTCTAGGTAACTTAGAGGCCTAGAAACAATAACCTAGCAGTAATGAGCACACCTAGTGTGCAGATCTTGGTTTCTTACACCATTCCCCAATAAAAGGAAACATAGTTCCTTGAGGAAGGGGCTGATTCTAGAAATGAGGCAGGAAATATAGAAGATGAATCCAGCATATCTTGTAGTGCTAGAAAATAAGTGCTCAAAAAAGAAAAAACTTATGGGGCCCAAGAGTCAACTAAATGAGCTCCCAGTGGTCAAAGTTGGAACAATTTGAGCAACAAAATTTATAAAGTAAGGACTTGAGTTAATAATAGTAATGATGACATATCAACATCAATTTATTAATTGTGACAAATATACCACATTTAATCCAAGTTGTTAGTAATAGGGGAAAATAGGCATAGGATATACGAGAACCTTTTTAGTTTAGTGGGGGTTTTTTGCAATAATTCTGTAAATCTAAATGTGTTATAAAATTAAAAAGTTTATTTTAAAAATCACACACTTTCAAGAGCTAAGTATATGTTCATGATTTATCTGTGGATAGATAACAATATCATATCCCAAAGATCATTGAAAGCTCTTATCTTCAAGATTTCAAGTCCATTAAACTTGCAAGATGCTCAAAGCACATAGTCTAGGCCAATTTTATGCCAAAAGACAAGTGCCACATTTCCAGAACAATTTTAATAACAAATTTTTATCCATAAAAACAAAACTAATGTTTTGCACTTACTGTCAGATTAAATTTCACATTGCTTTTCATCTTTATTACTTGTATATGAAATACACTGCAGATTTCAGAGCAAAATTCACTTAGACAAGTAAATGACTTTTGTGCTGTATATTTCCACACATTAATACCATCATTTGCATGCTAAAGAAATGAAATTTTTATTCTGCTGCGGCCACCAAGGATTAATTTAATGAATTGAATAGAGTTTCGATTGCCTTCTGAGAGAGAGAAGGTTAAAAGGTACATTTTGCTAAATATTTAAAATCTTTAACCTTTGTGGTATAGATCTCCATGATTAAAAAAAAAAAGAAAGATAGCTACTTAAAGCACAGTTGTATCTTGCTTGAAATTTTTCCTTTTCAAATCCATAGGTAACCTACATGATCTTTGAATTAATACCAAGTATTTCTAATAAGGCTACAACTCTCCTATGAAAGAATTTTCAAATATGTTTATCAGGTTTCCTATGATTTCTGTTTTATCAAACTTAAGTCTATCGAGGAGGAACTTTTACATGTGGGCAAGCAGTATTAAGAGTCTTTTCTATGTGTTCTTTTTCTGCAGCAACGCATGAGATCATCTTAGAATTCACTATTTCCATTCATAGTCCTATTTCATTTTCAATTTGGTGACTTGTGGAAACATTAAGAACTGTCTTTTAATTTGTGTTCTTGGCACTTCTCTATCAATTTATTAGAATACAATTGATATTCCCATCACAAACTGTCAAACACAGAACAATCCATAATACTAGAGTGTTTTGTGATGCAAAGGGCACTATGAATAGCATCAGACCATTTCTTTTATTAAATATCTTTTCTTCCTTTTAAAATATTAAAAGAAATCAATCAAATATATGATTGAGACATATCTGTAAATATCTAATATAGCAGTCTGAAGAAAATTAATTAAAACAATCTCTTGGGGAGCCAGTTGGTTCTTTGGCTCAGGTCATGATCTCATGATGCTTGAGTTCGAACCCCGCATTGGGCTCTGTGCTGACAGCTCAGAGCCTGGATCCTGCTTTGGATTCTGTCTCCCTTTCTGCTTTTACCCCAATCACAATCTCCCTCTCTCTCTCTCTCAAAAATAAATAAACATCTTAAAAATTAAAAAAAAAAAAAATCTACCCCCTCTACAAAAAAAAACCAAAAACAATCTCTTGGTAGGAAGAAAGAAACATCAGTTTTAAGTGGCAAATTACCTCATAAAATGTGTTTTATATTCTTGATATAAACGGAGAAGAGTATCTGGACTTTAACATATAATAATAAAATATAAGAATTTAAAGTAATATGTTTTCTTGAATCATTAAATTTAACCCAACCCATAATGGGTCTATTTAGTATTTCATTGAGCATTTAGAAAAAAGTAGACTCTTTTTGAGGTTGGACTAAAATGAATTTTTCATACACAAATATATTTTTTTGGCCCACTACTTTTATACCTTTATATTATAAATACATACATGTTAATACATATGAAGACAAAGGACTTAAAAAGTGATTTGTGGAAAGGACGCCTGGGTGGCTCAGTCAGTTGAGTGTCTGAGTTTGTCTCAGTCAAGATCTCGGGTTCTGGTCCCTGAGTTTGAGCCCCGCGTCAGGCTCTGTGCGGACAGCTCAGACCCTGGAAGCTGCTTCAGATTCTGTGTCTCCTTCTTTCCCTGCCCCTCCGCCTCTTGCACTCTGTCTCTCTCTCAAAAATAAATAAACATTAAAAAAAAATTTTTAACTTAAAAAATAAAGTGATTTGTGGGGCTCCTGGTGGCTCAGTTGGTTGAGCGTCCAATTCTTAATTTCAGCTCAGGTCATGATCCCAGGGTCGTGGGATGCAGCCCCACATCTGCCTCTGCACTGAACTTGGAGCCTGCTTGGGATTCTCTCTCTCTTTCTCTCTCTCTGCCCCTCTCCCCCGCTCTCTCTCTCTCTCAGATAAAATAGCATTAAAAAAATAAAAAGTATTTTGTAAAAGGTTAACTGTTTACAACACATATTGTAGCTGCATACTCCTTGCAGCCACAGATCTTTCCTGTGTGTCACTCTAGTCTCTTTCCAGTGGGCTTTGAACAGGACCCTGAAGCCCTACACTGCTGGAGAGCCTTTCCATTCCAGCCAGATTGAAATTAAATCTTTCCAGGAAGATTACCATCTGTCTGAATACGACACCTTTCTCCTCATACAGGCAATCTCTGCTGTCTGCTTTTTTTCCTTATGTATAGGTCATATTTGTTCGTTGCATGTATCATAAACTTTTGTTGAAACTGGGCTGTTTAGGTAATATATTTTTAGCAACTCTGACTATTGATTTCCACCCCCTTCTCCAGGGCTTGTTTTTATTCTTGTTTCCTTGTTTATTTAATGACTTGGCTAGAGTATTTCAGTGAAGTTTCTTATGCTTGCTGTGTGAAGCCTCTCATTTGCTCCTCCTAAGGTATAGCCCTGGGTAGGTGCACAATCACCATAAGATGACAATTGTTTTAACAAGACTCTCTTTGTCTCTTTCTCTGATCTAATGACCCATCTGTCTCTACTGGTATCACACCCAGCCCTTAAGCCTCCACTAATTATGGACTGATTGCTCTATTGTTTTTGACAATGTCCTCAGGCATAAATTATTCCACAGTATAATCCAATTAAATATGGGCAGGGATAGTTTTTAAAGACCCTCTTGGAGGTTTGTTCTGACTCTAGAAAGGTTTTTCTTGGCTATTTCCCTAATTGTCTCTGATGAACTAGCTGGCCTCTGGTTTAGTTTCGTGATTTCATAGAGCTAACAGCTTCCTCTTAATTGTTTATCACCTAAGTCTCCATTGTTTTTGAGAGTGTTCTTTCAGTATTGAAGTTACTCTCACCGCATTTTAAATAAAATTAATTCCTTTGGCGAAAGCCCTGGAGTTCTCTGTTTTAGTGGACTATTTCCTTGAGCAATTGATCTGAACACTGAGTCTGGGGCCCTAACCTCTGTTATTCTCAGCTTGCCTTTCCTGGAATTGAAAATCTGTCCCACAAATTAACTAGGGTGAAGATCAGAGCCCTAATATTCATGCTCAGGTAGAGCAACCAACATATGAGTAGAGTCTAGGAGGAGAAAGGGAATCTCTGACTTTTCAAGTAGACCCACCAACAGAGTTAGAGAGGATTCAAAATACTTGTGACCTACCCTTCCTAGTAGATGCAGTGTCCCTTGATTGAGAGCTCAAAAGACAGACATATATATCCACCCAGAGGGGAGCTTCTGTTAAACTGAGCTGGTACTGAGGAGGGACTGAAGGAGAGCAGAAGGATGTAAGATGTGTTTCAGCTTCCACAGACTCTCAGCATACTTATCAAGTTTTACTAGATTTTCTTAAGTAAATGTGTCTTCATTTATTGGCTTATGCTCTCTGGATAATTGTCAGAGGTTTTCAATAGTTGTGTGCATGTGTGTGTGTGTGTGCATGTATAGATACATAATTTTATCTATCTTTCTGTATAACTATCTATGTTTCTTTCATGGTGAGCAGTTCAATGAACTCTTCATGCTGACATTTCTAAAGTGCAAGCCTGTTGATACCATTAGTGTTTGAGCCAGCCATGCCAAGCTATCATCAATAGTAACAGGATCCTCTAATCTTACACTATCTTTTAACCAAGTCAATGATAGGGTTTGTAATAGTTCAGTGCTGGTATTTCCAGCTTCAAAGCTCTTTCCTCCCCCTCATCAAACTTTCCCAGGAGAACAAGTCTTAGGATCTCCAAAACCTGACTTAAACAGCAAATGTGCCTTTTAGCAACTTTTTAATTTCTTTTTTAAAAATGTCTATTTATTTCTGAGCCTGGCATAGGGCTTTATCCCATGAACCTCAAGATCATGACCTGAGCTGAAATGAAGAGTTGGACACTTAACTGACTGAACCACCCAGGTACCCCAGCAACTTTCTAATCTCTTAAACATGTAAAAATATGCAGCAAGCTCTTGCTATAGACAAGATATTAAAACTTTTAGCTTATTTTGTACTACAAAATATGATTGTCTTCATGGATAAGCAAAATGTGTCATATCAATGTGATAAAATACTATTAAGCAATAGAAAGGAACAAACTATTATAGATCCATGCTTCAACATGGATGAACCTCAGAAACATCATGCTAAGTGAAAGAAGCATATTATATGATATTATATGACTGCATTATATGAAACATTCAGAGGAGTAAATATGTAGAGACAGAAAGAAGCTTAATGGTTGCCTATGGTTGGGGGAAGGAATGGACATTGACGGCAGATAGGCACAGGAAATCTTTCTGGGATAATAAAAATGTTCTAAATTGAATTTTAATGATGATTGCAGAACTCTATAAGTTAGTAAAAATCATTTAATTGTACACTTAAAATGAGAGAATATGTGGTAAGAAAATTATACTTCTTAATTGGAAGGATAGAATAGAATTAAAATAAATAGAATTCTTGAAATATGATTGCCTTATTTGCCTTTACAATCCCTATGTTTTGCACAGTGCCTAAAACATAGTATGTTCAATAATGTTGGTAAGATGAGTGAATCAATCGATTAGTTAATAAGAGTCCCAAAGGACACAGACATCAACTCTTGTCCAAATGGTAGTGTCAACAGACTGGAGTCACGAAGCATCCACAGATCTGTATAAGCTCACCATGTACTAGGAGAGGGAGATGAGTAACAAAAACACAAAATGCAAATAATAGTAAATTAGAGGCAAATCTTATCTGAGTCTAGCTCTGATGATCAAGTACATAGTTACTTTAATACCATTTTTCTCCCAACCCACACCTCATCTAAGGAAAAATGTAGGGAAAGAAGGAGGAAAAGCTGAAAAGAAAAGGACCCAGGAGCCCCTCTCCACTGAGCATGTTTCAGTCAAAGGAGCTCACTGCTATCTGATTTTATATTGTAAAGATACCTAAATTATATGTTTTCATTTAAAGAAAGTCTATAGCAAACAAACGAGTGAAAAGTATATGAGCAATTTTGAATAATCACATTGATCTCTATGCCAGATGATTTTAAGCAAATTATTTCCTAATTGATCTTATAGATCATCTTCTCAGAAAGCTGTCATTGACCTGGAACACCCTCCGCTAATCCATAACCTAGGAAAAATTACATATCGGGCTGGGAAAGGCTGGGCAAGGGTTTCCTCATTCATCATTCTACTCCTGGGAACATAGTAGGTCCTTAAATATTTATTGTATGATTTAATGAAATCTTGAAGTTACTAAAACACAATGCCAAGGAAATTCAGTGTTGTAAGAAACCTTGCAACTCTGAATTAGCTGAACAAACACAACATCCATTTGCCAGTTTGTCATAGGTTTCATTACTCCCTTATGCCCACATTGAGATGTTGATATGTTAAAAAACTTACTGAATAATCAGTGACAGGTACAATAATGCACCTGCTACTCTGTTCACAGGAACATTTTGCCTGATAAAAAACAATATAAGGCCAGTATGCAAGCCATTTTTTCCAATTCAAAGTACCACGAAGCTCATCATCTAATGATAATATAAAGCCACTTAAAGGTCCATTTATCATATTCATAAAGTGTTCACAATTATGCCAATAACTATATTTAAAGACTTTGGGTTTAGTATTTTTTTTTTTTTTACATCCTATAAGTGTTTCTGGCATCCAATTTCTGACCTGCTCCTAGATAGGAACCAGGTACATTTTGCCTTCTGCTCTTTATTAATTTAGGCATTTCCTTTCCCATTTAAGTGAGAAGAAAAGAGACTGGAAATGAAATTTAAATGAGAGGTTTTTGTTACTTGATTACAATGCCAATAAAAATTTTGGTATGGATTGAGGTTGAGAAATATTGCTAAATGTAGTTTTTCAATTAGCTATGGATTTCAATTATCCATGGATTTCAATTATCCAGGGATCCCTCTCCTTTATTAGAATAAATAACTGTGAGTTAATGTAACATATTTGGATAGAATTTAAATCTCACCACGCTCAACTTCATTATCTGGAACTGGGCTTTCATTTTCGAAGACTGAAGGGAATTTAGGAAATTACATTATTGTTATTTTTTCCTTTCTTTAAAAAAGCTGACACAAAGTGTTTCATGCATCAAGAAAACAATAAACCAGAAAGACTGTCAGCCACTTTTTAGTACTTTACTGATTCTAAAACTTATATTCTATCATATTCCTGAAACTCAATGGCTGTGATTCTTGGGAAACATTTTGAGACTAAGAATATGCATAGATATACAGGTTTCATTCATATATTACATGCATATATGTGAATAAGCTACACTAAAGTCTTGAAAGAAATTTCTAAACTTAATTAAATATAAAAATATTGCACAAACGTCTACTGCCTTCCTGAAAAAACATTTAACATTAACGCCTATCATCAGAAGGTCTTAACTGAATCACTATGGTTAAGAACATGGGCCAAAGATTTGAATCATGACCTTCAGGAAGTAATAGGACTTCTTGAGTCTCAGTTTCCTTCTGAGTAAAATGGATATATTAATGGGTTTTTGTGAGGGATAGGTTATAAATATATATAAGTATATAAATATATATAAGTATATATAAAAGTATATATATATAGGTAATAATATCTTTAAGTATAGATATGTAATACCAATATTAGCATAATGCCTTGCACACAGGTAATTAAATAACAGTTGTACTATAGCAATTATTATCATCTTTGACCCCTTTCTTTTCCTTACATCCATATCAAATCAGCTGAAAAATCATTGCAATAAATCAATTTGTATAGTGTCTCTCAAATGTATCCAGTTCTCCTTTTCCCTTCCACTAGTCTTACCTAAGACCGTAATAACACTTCCTGGTCTATTGTAATAGTCCCATAATTGTTCTCACTCCTTCCAATCTTTCCTCCCATACCCATAGTCCTGCAAGAGATCCCTTTTAAGAACACAGTTGATCATGTCTCACTCTGTGGAAGAAAAGCTTTAGTATTTCACCGTATATCATCAAAATAGAACCTCACATTGGTTCAAAGTCACAATGTCCTCTAATCCACATTTCCAGTGTCTTCACCCTCTGTACCACCTTCTGTCTTCCTCTCTTATTCATCACCCAAAAACATCTTAAATCATGCTACCTGCCTGATGACAAGCCCTGGATGTTCCCAGTTCACAATCTTGCTTGAATTATTTTCATTGCCCTTAAAACCCTTCCCTCTATTTATGGTGAAACCTGAAACATCCTATAAAAAGACACCTGAAGGGGCACCTGACTGGCTCAGTCAGTAAAACATGCCATTCTTGATCTCAGGGTCATGAGTTTGAGCCCAATGTTGGGAGTAGGGATTACTTCAAAACAAACAAACAAACAAACAAACAAACACACAAACACTTGATTCTGTATCCTGGTGCCTTATCAGGTCTCCTAGGCACTGATTCATAGCCATCTTCCAGAAGTCCTGTGTTGTGCATTTTAGCATGCCTCACATTTACTGGAGCTCTGTATCAGAGCTGGCTTTTACTTCTCTGAAGATCCCTTAGATTGACACTTTATTACGACTACATGTTTGATTTTCCAACACAACTCTGACACTAAGCAAAGGCTTTTAGATTCCTTGATAATGCTCTTGAAAGAGTCTCATGCCAATAAGACTCACTAGCTCCAGAACACTAGTCTGAATAAATCATCCAAGTCCAATTTATATAAGAGGGAATTTAGAACAATCCGTTCCTCTCTTCCTCTTATACTCTAACTAATGTGTCTCTCAAATTTCTACCGCCTATTTCCTCTCTCTCAAGAAGTATTTCACAGCCTCTTTTAAACAAATTTTTAATGTTTATTTATTTTTGAGAGAGAGAGAGAGAGAAGAGAGGCCTAGTGCGAATGGGGGAAGGGCAGAGGGAGAGAGAGACACAGAATCCGAAGCAGGCTCCAGGTTCTGAGCTGTCAGCACAGAGCCCAATGCGGGACTCAAACACACAAGCCATGAGATCCTCACCTGAACCAAAGTTGGATGCTCAACCGACTGAGCCACCCAGGCGTCCCTCACAGCCTCTTTAATTGGAGTACTCTCTCTTTCCCCTGTAATCCAGGTGATCCTTGCATCTCTCCTATTATTCAGATCATACACTTCTTTTTCAGAATTTTTTATATTTGTGCCTTTTACTTTTACTATATCACAAGCTCTTAGATAACATATTTATTTTACTTTCTATGATACCTACATTGGAATACATCTCATAGCAAATATTCAATAAATGGATGATGAATTAAATTGATACAAGAATATCACCTAATATTTGTAAAATACTTCACACTTTGGAGAGCAAAACTATAGATATAGACATATGGCAGAGCAATGTCCAATTACAGAAGAGAACAATGAGACTCAGAGTCATAAATATATTACTTCAAAACAAGAAGCTTAGTTCTAACAGCTTGCCCCGAGTTTCCCTACAATCCTCGAGACCAGCTTTCTAGTTTCAAATATAACTATGATTCAAAATTTTGTGGTGACACTCTAATGTTGTGGAGATAATATAGAAGTCAAGTCACTGCCTAACATATGCATTTTTCCTCTCCCACATGGAAATAATCTTACGGTTCATGAAGACAAAAGCGGTTAAAAGAAGGGAAAAGATGGTCATGATGCGATGTTACGGCACATAGCATTTTATAAGGAAGAGGTAGAACTAAATATGTTAACCTGGAAGTGTCTCTAAGACATGAGGTTATATTCAAAATTGTTTCAAAATGACAAAACATTATATCACTTACGTATTAAAACCATAAAATACAGGATACCATATATTCTTAGAGTGCATATGTATTTATGCAAATGCACAGCAAAAGGTCTGGAAGAATATGTACCAAACAGAAGTCATTACCCCTGAGAATCAAGGAGAGGTAGACTGGGGTTGGGATGCCAGTCATCCAACTGAACTTCAGAGGTTGCTTTTATTTATTTATTTTTTCCATTTCAAAAATGTTTGTTTGTTTGTTTTAACAGGTAAAATGTATTCTGGCCCTAAGCCAGATGTCAGAGTTCAAATCCTGTCTCATTTACTACTTGTGTAAACATGAGCAATATATTCTCTTCACCTCTATTTGTCATCTATAAAATCTTTATGATATACCTACATAATAGACAACACTACCTTCATGAGCATACAAACATTTAAATTTTTTTTTAATTCTTGTGTTAAATAGCAGAATCTTTAAATAGAAAACAGACATCCAAATTCCTGAAAACATATATTTTACCTTTTAGATGTTCCATATTTTTTTCTGGGAAGTTTCTATATACTATAGACTGGATTCTGAAAATGAAACTTAACAGTACCAATTTAGAGATGCATATGTACTTTAGCCATTGAATTGAATTATTTCCTAATAATTATGTTCTAATGTTAAGGTTAGAACACCTTTCAGACAGTACTAAAATATTACAAAGACCTTCATGTGGAAAATTCAGCAAAAATTTAATACACTATCTATATGAATAATTATGTTGAACACACTTTTCATGGATGATAACATCAGTTTCCTATACTTGGCTACATTTTTTTCTTATGAAAAAGTTCTCTTCAATGGTTGCAAATATTTTTTCACTATTATTGATCTCTCAAATTTGGAAATTTTTGACACATAGCAAAATGATTTCCTATAGTCTCAACATATACGTAAAGGTGGCAGAACTTGCCCTAGTGATGAATCCAAACTGAAGCCTACATCTACATCATGCCCAAATGGATCTTAAAAACCTAGTTACTGCTGGATGAAAGAAACAAAAGAATTTCCTCATTAACTCAATGAAATTGCTACTTTATTTTACATGCCTCGTTTAATTAAAAATGAGGCTGTGCCAACAGGGAATATCAAGTCTCATTTTGCTCAGACAACTAAATGCTTTAAAACTTCTGGCCTTCACCCATTTTTTGTTTGTTTGTTTTTCTTAATGTTCTTGTTGAGAAAACCCATAATGGAAAATAACTTTTAGTATCATTTCCCAACATTTCCTGAGCATAGGCGATGGACCAGGAATTGTGCTAAGTGCTGGTAGTATAGATAGGAATACATGACACTCCTTAGCTTTGTAAAACTTGCCATCTAGAAAGAAAAACAGACAAGTAAACAAGTGATTTTTTAAAAATTTATCTGTTAAAACTAAGGCTCCTGTGTTTTACTCGCATACAAACAGTTCTTTAAAAGCAATTACGTTAATCCTTAAACATATTAGTTTGGGGAAAAAATTGCAAATTTATCCTAAACAATACCAATTATGCTATATGCTAATTATTTATTATTAGTGAGTTTTTTTCCTGTGTGTTCTTCTTACTCAAGATATTATTTGTCATATTTTTCTAGTTTGATCTTTATATATACAGCCTAAATATTCCTATCAAATTTATCGTGAAGACATTGCAAGGAAAGGATCCATTCACTAGGTGATTTTCTTTTAGGCTTCACCTTATCTTAGATCAGAAGCTTGGATAGATCTAGATTAGCATAACACTTTTTGTCAAGGAACCACAGGGTATCTCTAGCTCAAAATCTTAGCATTTGAAAAGCAGTTGAGAATCTGGGAGGGTTACTGTCCCTTGGACACCTGTTATAAATCTGAGTAAGCGATACCTTGGCAACATTACTTTCCAAGTGTTTCCGTTTGATATAATCAGGCCTGACCACCAGCTTATGTTTCTGCCAAGTCTATTATGTATAATTTTTAGTTGATGTAATTCTTTTAAAGCCAAATCAGAATGCTGTGCTGTAAATAAAGCTCACTCTTCTTCACAGCAGGCAACTGTGTGATTACTCCTACTAACTTTATTTCCCTACCCTTCCAAACCATGCATATCACCAAGGAGGTGCCTGGGTGTAAGAGGAAAAGAATAGCGTGTTCCTGAACTGTAATGATGTGTACTTTATCCGCCATTGACTTACACAATGAAAGAAGTAGTAATTGCCTGATGATGTGTCAGGTGACCTTTGGGTTTTACATATAAAAGAATTCAGAGGCGATAATACAGAACAAGTAAAAGTGACATTTTCAATATCACAGCTGGATCGGAACAACCTACTATTTGTCTACTATTTCCATGTGAACGCTGAGTACTTGAGTCGGCTTTTTCATCTTGTCACAAATTTGACTGCATTATTTGGACTTTTAGAAAGTTGTAAGTAAGTGCTATGGTTACTGATTTCAAATAAATTATTCTGATCTTAGATATTTTCAGTCTTTCCATTCTCTGAGCTCCTGTAGTGTCTACTGTCTGAATCATGCAACCCAGCACTTAATTAAACGTAAGCTTTTAATTGTGCCCTTAGGTATAAAACAGAACTTTCCATTTCTGCTGTAACACTGACTGACCTATAAAGGACTGGCACATAGTAGGATGCTGATAAAAAACCTTCAGAGGGGTTCAGTCTCTTAATTTCTGACCTGTTACACTCACAACTCAGATGGTTAAAATACTGCAGCAGGAAGGGATGTTAGCTCTCCTTACAGATATATTAAGCCATTTTCAAAATTGGCAAAAAATAAAGAAACTCACAAATCTAAGATAATTTCCTTTCTGCTACTATGGGCCACCCTGCACAATTTTAATGCACAATTCAGAGATACTTTTAGGTCTCTAAATATTTTGCAAGAGGAAAAAAAATTGTTTCCCATCTCGAGAAAAAAATCAGAGGAGGAGACACAGTACTCAAAGACCACATTGAAAAAACTGTCTAATTCTGAATTAGGAAACACCCGTGGTTCAATTGCTCTAAAACAGACCACACATATACAAAAAAAAAAAAGTTTGAAGCAATCTAAAAATTAAGAAAAATTTATTGGTATTTTTATCAAATAAAAAGTGAAATTAACAAAAACCCTTTTTTATTGAGCTCTTACATCAAACTTATATAAGATTGCTTTATAAGTACTATGAGCGTAGATATTAATTTATTTCCCAATATATTCTAGCCAACCTAAGTATGTATTAAAGATAATATAGAATCTCTATTTCTCAATAAAATTCAAGAATTAACAGGCAAGGAAAATTGTCCTTATTTCTAATGCATGCTGATCTAGTAATTTAAACCATCATATTCTGAGCCATAAGACGAAGTTCTTAAGTATTTAAAGTAGGGATTGGACAGTTGTCCAAAAGCAAAGTAAAACAAACAAAAATTCTCATGGATTCATATATCTCATCCATTCCCAAATGGATCTTGCCAAAATATATCTACCTTAAGTTAACGCAAGGAAAATCACATAGTTTTGTTTCCCTCTCCATGGATTGCCAGCTGAGTGGTGAGAACAGTTAAGGCACCATGAGGCCTAGATGAGGGATCAACATGAATTCTTCTCCACTCTCCTCTTTCTTGGCAAGTACCTCTTACCACCAAAACCAATGTGGTTTCCACCTGATCCCTCAGGCCACTGAACTCCTACCCTTTGGAAAGGAACTCCGGAAGCCATTAGACCATTTTAACAAGAGAAGTCATTCACCTCCATATACCCTTCAAATCTGTTACATAAACGAGAGCAAGCTGGGTGTTCCTTCTGTACTGCAGCTCGACTGCTAAGTCAAACAGCTGTGAAAAGTTACAGTGGAGATACAGCCACCGCATGGCCACCCGCTGTTCTCTGTGACAGCCGCCACTGCCCCTTGACACTGAAGAGCATAGCACCATTGTCACCCAATAACTAGGCAGCTTGGGAGTTTGGGATATACATATACATATATATATATATATATATATATATATATATATATATATATGTCAGCATACATTGGTCTGAGAATTTATGCTGTCATTCTAATACCAAGAGTAATAGCTAATAACCTCTGTTTCCAAATGTATATTTGCGAAACTGTCAAACCAAGGTGGTATTTCTACATTAGCAGAAATAGTTGCCTTTTCCAACATCAGGCATGACTTAGTTTTTTTTAATTTTAGGTATAAATTAAAACAAACTATGGTTCTTATATGTATGAAGAAAGGAAGCTTTAGTTTCTAACTCTTTGGGCAATTATATATCATAAACATATTTTTAGGAGTCCTGATCAACTCCATAATAAAGATCCTGTCTTTTATAAGCATTAATGATCTATTATTCAAGCCAAAATGTTGTAGACTTTATGATTTTCACTTAATATTCAGACCAACTGTCTCATGACTATGTAACATCTCATATCTCGTCAGTGTCTCCAGCCCAAGAAAAGTTGGACATGTTTTTCTCTCTTATTTGAATTGTGAAATTCAAATAAATGTGAATCAAAAGAAGATGTAATCCTTATATAAAATTAGCTATTATGGTCTGCTGGCTGAGTGATTAAGAACAAACTACTTAGGGAGAAACTGTGTTCTAAATTGAAGGCAAATCCCTACATAGCACCTTCATCAGAAGGAAAATAAATATGTGTCTGCAGACATAAAACTTACACTTTCTGCTCCCATGGGGCTCTCCTTTGACAGGCAGAGCCACAAAAAAAAAAAAAAAAAAAAAAAAAGATAAACCTCTCATTATCAGCCCAAGAACACAATATGGATATGGTAACTGAATTGAATAGGAGAAAATAATTGGGTTGGAATTTATTTTTATAATATGGGAATGGAGCATTTCCTATTTTTAGTTTAAGAAGAAAGATGATTCCAGTTTAATGCTGCTGTTGATTTAGGCTGTTTTCTTATCTTTTGTGAATAACTTCCCAATGACTGAGCTAAAGGGAAACTTGTACAACTCATAAATACCCGAACATTACTAAAACTATCCCCTGTACCTTTAGAGGCTAGAATTTACAGATAGATACTGAGGGACCTTGTGATGATGCATTGGATTAATTCACCAGCCTCTCACTTCTGTAAGTTTCTAAGAAACCAAATCTTTAAAGCTGACATATGGGAGAGTGGTGATATATTGCATTAATTCTGTAGCCCCTTACTTTCATTTTAGGTCCTATATGTTCCAATGGACATTTGTCTCCATCACAGCCACATCACACCAAACATTTGATTTGTCAGTTCATTTGTTCAAATACCACTCAAAACAAGAAGTGCTTAGGGAGGAGAAGAATCTAGCATGAGACCTGCAGCCCTTTCTCAAGTTGGCCCAAATGGCTTTTTCCTTCCAGTTTCTCAGAATCCTGCCTCCCTAGTTGTCTTTCCCTTTGATCCACCCAGGACTTCAAAGGGATAGTTTGGTGCATTCTCTCCTGTTTTTTTGTTTTTTGTTTCCCCCACCCCCACTAATGAATCTATAGCAGCATGAATTTTCCATATTCTGTTTAATGCTAAACATCAGAGTTTTCAGTTCATGGTCTCACTTCCTCTGATGCCATTCTTTTTGCTCTACAGTCTCTGCCTAAGATTATAGTTTATGTTTCCCAAGTTTTTCTGGAATAGAAGTTTATTATGGATGAAGAACAAGGAAAGATTAGGAAAAAAACACTGAGAACTGTATATTAACTCTGTCACTACCTTTGAAACATTCTGAAACTGGCTATAAAACAAGTAATATTGGTAGTTTGTAGAGAAAACCATTTTCATGTACAGTATTTCACATCATCCTCATAGAAAGGTGATTATCAATCTTAGCATCAATTTGCATATGAAGAAACTGAGTCTTTGACATGTTAAGTGACTTGTCCACAGCCACACAACCTGTAAAGGAGAAAGCTGGGAAGTCAACCAGGTCTAGCACATGCTTATCTTTCCCCCAAACCACCTTGCTCTCCAGTGAAAGTTAGAAAACCTGTGGTTTAAAACAATAAGGTACAAATTAACATCAATGAGAACAGGCAAATTCACAGTGGCAATGACCTATTGAGCCCTTCCAGCACAGAACAGCGAGTGAACATCTGCATGAAATATGTATATCACTGCCCTTAGAAAGGAAATATAAACTCTTTCAGAATATGTGGGCCAAACACAATGTCTAGTGCTCTCTTTGCAGCTGCCCTTTTGTAAAACTCACACGATAATCACATATTTAATGTCTTCCCCATGAAACTGGAATCTTTACAAAGGGAAAGAACATCAACTCTCCTTTGCATACATACCAAGAAGGAAAATAAAGTAATTCTTCCTTTCATTCTAGATTCTGGGCAATGTCATCCCTAGAGTTTCTAGGTTTACTAGAACTGTACTATAAGCCTCTGTTTCATCCTATGTACAATATTGAAAAATAGAATACTTTGAACGTGGATTTTCTGAATCCATTAAATGCAGGCATGGAGTGACATAAGTCAATATACACTTATTACTTTTACAATGAAGACCCTGAAAAGAATCCTTTCAAATGTAGCAAACAATTTGACTTATGTGAAATCATAGGCTATGTAGAACTATGGGCATCATTAAAGAATAATTGATGAATAGGACATAATAAGGAAAATAAAGTCAAGAGTTATGCAAAATTAGATGGAGGGTGCTAGGCAGTGTCTGGTGAGAAACACAACAAAACCTAAAAACAACAAAAACTTGAGTTGTTCAGGAGTAGACCTGTCAGAAGCAGTGTGATATGTTGGAAAGAACTCTTGAGCCAGAAGGCCAGGTTTCCCTATACACTAACTGTGTAGCTGTACACAGTCCATTTAAGTTCCCATTTCTCTGATGCTGTTATAAAAAGACTTTGAGATCACATGCATAGGCCCCCTTAAAATTCATGCATGTGATAAGTGGATGGGGGCATGCTGTACAATGTTGTGCAAATATAATCTTATGAAAAGAGACGTTACTACACTGGTGGTTTTAAACGGACTTTAAATTAGTTCTGATAAGAGAAGAAATAGCCAATTGTCTATGTAACAGATAACATAGTAGCCATTTTTCAACTTCAGATTTGAGCTTCAATGAGCTATCATTTCCTCATGTTCATAATCTGGCCAAGAACTGAAATTGTATCTCTGGTCTTGGTTGAAACTTTTATAAATGGTTTTGCAGTCCTCTTGACATAGAAGCATTCAGAGAACCATTAGCCATCTTCATAAGACTACATCAAGGTCCTTTTTGTTTTGCTCTGTTGAGTTATGTAGGTCTGGCCACTACAATATTTAAATTAGGCCCGTGCTTCTCTCTGTTAAAGAAGATAAAGAATGATTCATGCGCTTATTGCCTTGGGAGGTGTTGGGTTAAAGGAAAATAAGCATTTTTTGCCAGTGAAGTAATCCTTACACTCAGAATAACTGCTACAGATAAATGGACTTTGAAATGGGGAATGATAACCTTCCCATCATTAAGAAGGCCTACAGGAGACCTTACCTTCAGCCTTCCTATTTAATGTAATAAGGAGTCTTTTTAAGGACTTGTCAGGGGACACAGTGGTAGATGAAACATAGCTCCAACTATGTCATAGCAAGCAGACTGAAGCCATGAGTCATCCAGTATGCTGAGAAGTGCCATCTCCAGACACCTTTATCTAGGCAAAATGCATGTGAGGATATTGAGAATTATGCAGACCTTACATGCTGTTTTTTATGCAGGATTCAAATAAAAGGGAAGGCAGATGAAAGCCAAAATGGTTTCCATTTATTTTACAGTATGGCACATTTTGAGGGTGAGGAGTGGGGTGGAGGATATTTAACTTAGCCTCAGGAACCCTGGATCATAGTTCTAGATCGTACAATAAGTTGAAATGTGATCTTGGGAAAGGCTGACATAAATAATGTTTTAAAAGCATTTTAAATTATAACACTGTATCATTCTTGATACCTCAAAGAAACCACAATTGTTCATCTTTTGTCCAGTCCCATGGCTATTTCTATCCTCTATCTGTCTAGAAGGTCAAAAGCAGAGTCTAAATTAGGACATCTCGCAAAGACAAACAGCATGGGGCATATTCAATATCAGCTTATTCAGAACATACCAAAGGCATGATCTAAAGTTTTTCCTCTGACTAAGCTCTGAGTACAGACTTTAAAACAGTTCTCTATTTTCAGATCTCTTCATTTAATGTTTTATAGAATCTGGAAAATGTAGAGAAGAGGGAATCACTTTTCTTTGTCAGTCGATATGATGCCATGACAACCAGTTGCAATGTGAAAGATTGTCAAATCAACAATTGTTTTGTCTACATGATGCCAAATAACTACCAGTTTGATTGATTTGTTTTTTTTTAAGTATAAATTTGTTCAGTTGTTGAAGCATGTAGATACAAGCCTTTAAATAATCATACATTTTATTATCTGTTCAGGGAACAAACCAATTTCAAATATATTATCTCATTTTTATTCTGATTTTCCCAACAACCTGTTCACTCTCAATAGAGCAACTATTAGATTAGTTTTTTTTCAAATAAAGATTTGAAGTGGGATTTACATATCTTAGGCCTAACTATCCTAATTAATTGCTCTGTCTTCGTTTTTTAAGTGGAACTGAAGGAACTACAATGTTTTGTACATCGAATAATAGTGTGTAAACTTAGCCTGGCCCAAATAAAATGTTCAGTAAACAGAATTCAATTAGAGGCTTTTATTTTCCATCATCAACAGCAGAACCTCCAGTTTCCGGCTGGATTATTGCCCTTCTATCTACTGGCGTATGTTGAATACCCTCATTGTCTTGAATAGCGTAGGTGCTGGAAAAGGAGAGTGGTTTTTCTATGTTGCATCCAGGTTTGTCTCTTTTACTTCAAATTAAAATAGTTCTCCCCTCAAATATATGAACTCCTTGTTTGGTTTCAATAGACCAATTTTACCGAAACACCTTAACATTGTAAAGATACCAAGGCTTAAGAAAGTAATTTGGTCAAGATCACCTGACGGTAAATGTTCTAATCAGGACATGAATCCATGTCTGTATCACTCCAAAGCCTATTCTTTCCACTACTTTTTAAAATGTTTTTTTTTCATATTGTACATCGAATCCTAAAACTCTGTGGTTACCCTGGAGCTTCCCATCCATTGCCCCAGTGGTTTTCTGTCCCCCTAGGCAAGGGCAGATACCAAATAGAAACGGAAACTATTGCTCAGCTTCAATTACAAATTCAATCTTTTATCTTATCCCTAGATACAATGCTCTCAAAGGCAAGTATTATTGAGCATGAAAATTATTTTCTTTATTCTTCTGGATCTTATTAAAATAGCAAGAGCTGGCCCTGAATTCTTGAGCTGTGGATGGAGAGAATATACCATCTGGATCAGCCTAACCTGTGATCTATTTATTCCCTCACTTACTGTGGAGTGTCAACTATGCAGGGAACAAGATAGACTCATGGAACTTCATGGAACTTTCAGTCCAGCAGATGGCTCAGATATTGACTAAGTAATAAGGTGTGTGGTGGGCAGAAATGCAGAGCACTGTCAGGGACATTTAACAGAGAGTGAACTTGGGCTGGAGCCCAGTGAAAACTATTCACCAGAAGTGACAAGATATTTGTGCTGTAATATGAAGTGTGACCATGAGTTAGCTGGAGGAGGGAAGATCCAGGTAGCTAGAAAAACATATTCAAGGGCTGTGATGGTTAGTTTTGTGTATCAACTTGGCTAGATGATAGTTTTCAGTTATTTAATTAAATACTAATCTAGTGCTGTGAACAACACTAGGTGTTTTTGACTATGTGGTTACATCTACTATCATTTGATTTTAGGTAAAGGAGATTTTCCTTCATAATATGGATAAGTCTCATATAATCAATCAAAAGGCCTTAAGAGTAAAACTGAGGAAGAAGAAATTTTATCTGTGGACTGAAGCTTCACTTCCTGCTTAACAGCTTCCAGTCTGCATGAATCTACAAATTTCAGACTTGTTAGCCCACAACTGTGTGAGCCAATTGCTTGAAATAAATCTTATATACATTTACACACACACACACACACACACACACACACACACACGGTACAGTTCTTCTTTTTCCTCAAAAGTGTATATATCTATATGGTGTATACTTTCCCTCATGTATATATACAGAATGAGGGAGAGAGAGAGGGTGAGAGAGAACAGAGAGAGAGAGAAGAATCCTGACTGATTTAAATGCTGGTACCAGGAAGTGGGTATGCTGCTGTAACAAATACCTTAATACGTGGAAGTAGCTTTGGAATTGGGGAATGGGCAGAGACTGGAAGAATTCTAAGGTACGTGATAGAAAATGCCTAGATCATCTTGATGAGATTATTAGTGAAAGTATGGATGTTAAAGGTACACTCTCAAAAGGAAATGAGTAACAAGTGATTGGACATTGTAGGAAATAAGATACTTTTCATAAAGTGGCAGAGAACTTGACTGAATTGTATTCTACAATTGTGTTGAAAATAGAACTTGTAGGCAATAAATTTGGATATTTAGCTGAGGATATTTCCAAGTAAAGTGTAGAAGATATGGCCCTTCTCCTTGCTGATTTTATTAAAATTCAAGTGGAAAGAAGTCCATTGAAGAAGGGACTATTAAGCAAAATGGAGCCAACACTTGATGATTTGGGAGGTTATTAGTCTATCCAGATTTCACAGAATGGTAAAGACAGAAAAACTATCATTGAGAAAGCATGCTCTGGACAGGAGACCAAGGATATGGCTGAGCAGCTTTTTGTTAAAGAGATTAGGTATGTGATTTATGGATCCAATCAACCATCTCAGCTGAAGCCAAGTATAGTGAAGGAGTTACCCAGGAAGGATCTATGGAGAATCATTTTGTCTAATGCTTGGATCACCTTGACATACAGGAGAGGCCCTGGAGGATTTTGATATTGTTATACCAGCAGAAACATTTCCATCTTGAACAGAAATGGACAGAAGCTGGATGAAATGAAAGAATGTTGTTTTACTCCCAAAATTCAGGATATGGGTTGAGAGAGTTATCCAACTGCAAATACCTGCTACCATTCCAGAAATAGGAATAACAACAGAAATTGGGGAAGCTGCTAGTGAGGGCATAGAGGCCACTATGAGGGTACACAAGCACATACATATTCTTCAACAACCCCAGCCAGCATCCCTCTCAGCAGGGATCACCATAGCCACAATTTACTAGCAATTGTCTCTTCCTATAATTTGTTCTGCTTTAGGTTATTTATTTTTACACAATTACTAATGCCTCTTATACCAGCTTGTTTTGACATATCCCTGGGAAGCACACTATATTTATATTACAGGTAGCGGGGGGTTACTAACATGCCTGTAATCTGCCTAGACTCCAGTTTTCATTTTATCAGTTCCTAAATAAAGACTCACAATGATTCTCCATAATTTGATCAAATTCTGACTTCCCACTGGGTCTTTTAAGATTATAGAAAATAACTGGAGATAAGGGTGTGTGTCTTGATTCCCACTACTTTCTATTGCTTAACATGAAATATCTGAGTCCTAGCTCTTTTAGCTTCCTTACATGTTCCATCCTCATGGCCATCTTTGATCCTTTAGTCACATTCTTACCCCTGTCACAATGCTCTCTATACATTCCCTACCTCTCTGCCCACCAGGTTCCTACTCATGTCTCATAGCCAACTCATTTTCCAAAATCTTCCCAGATTGCTCAAAACTACCTAGCCCTTCTTAATTAAACTCAGTACCAAAACTTTATTTTGCAATTTTGGGATTATAACTTTTTACAAGCTTTGGTTTGTAACTTTTATCTAATTGTTTAATGAGTTTGACAGTCATCTCTTTCTTAACTATACCATAAGGTACTTGAAGACGTTGATTATATCTATTTTTGCAAACATCAAAACACAGGGAATAAAGCGATGTAACAAAAGCCATACGTATTATGATTGAGAGCTGCAGGGCAATTGAAAGCATTTCTGAATCAGTAGGGAGTCTTCTTCAAACCTCACTCACCCATCTCTGTTTCTGGAACTATGTCCAGAAAAGCAAAACTCAAAGTTCGGTCCTCTTCAGGCATCATGATCATCCAAGATGGTGTTTATATACAGCTCCCCAAGGCCTCTCCTGCAAGGATTCTGTAGCAAAGCCTTGACATCTATATTTTTACCAATCCAATCAGGTGGTTCTGAAAGTTGAAGGACAATCTTGTAAGAAATACTGCTGTAGGGGTTAGTAATAAAACTAGATGTCCTGGAATGCAAGAAGCAATCAGGAAGAAGAGAAACACAGGCTATAGCCAGGCCCTTGGAGAATTTCCTACCCCCTGCAAGTTGTGGTCTGAAACCTTGGACTGAGGCTTTCTCTTTCTAATTCCTCACTCAACAATCTAGCCTTAAACTTACAAAGTTCTACTGAGTCTTCTGTATACACACTAACTCACTAACTCTTTTAAATCTAATAAACATGTGTGTTAGAATCCTTTTACTTTCCCTCTGTTACAGGTGAAGAAACTAAAGCACAGAGGGTTAAATAATTTGCCCAAGGCCATAGACTAAGTATATGGCAGGGCTGAAAACCAAACCCAGGTCATCTGGCTCCCAAATCTGTACTTTTAACCAGTATAAAACCACCACTGTGTCTTGTAGGGGCTCTACATTTTGGATTTATTCTGTGCTTTTCCCACCTGCTAATGTCAATAAAATAAAAAGATAAGTATTCAATACCTATTATGTGTAAGATGCCATGATAGGTACTAGGAATACAACTTAGAATAAGATTCCATCCATCCCCACCTTCAAGAAGTCTACATTACAATGGAGAATGCAGGCAAGTAAAGTAACATGTAACCAAATGCATTGGTAAACATTACAATAGGGGGAAAGAACAGGATATTACAGGAATATAAAGGACAGGAACCTATCTTAGTCTTGGGAACTGAAAAGATGGCCCTAAGGAAAGATCATGTAAGCTGAGATTTGAAAGAGCTCCTGTAAGCAACTAAGGTAGGCTCGTGGCACTAGCAGTGTGTAGAAGAGGGTGGCCATTTGAGAGTATTATAGTCAATGGTAAAGGCACATCAAAAAACATGAGGTAAAAGAAAGTTCGGGACATTCTAAACAACATAACATAGTTCATTGTCACCATAAAGTAGTCACAAGAAGGTAAACGGTAACAGGTGAATTAAGGAGGAAAGTTTTCACAAATCTTTTCTTGATTCCTGTATTTCAACTGCTGACCTTTAGAGGTCTACTCAAACTCTTGATTATCTTCCAGGCTCAGTGGTTCAGTTTGAGGTTTTCTTGACCCATGAAATAGGATTAATAGAATCCTAGTAGCTCAGTAGAGCTCACCTTAGAACCTTCCCCTGAATTTAATATGTGCCAACTGAGCAATTAGCCTAATAAATGAATACTTTTTCTAAGCATACCTAGGCATGTAACTGAACATAATCTTCTCCAAACAACAAAAACATCACAGAGGATTCAGAACTCTATCTGTAAATATATCCAATAAAAGAAAGCTTAATCTAATACTTGAAAACTTGAATAATTTCTGTCAGTTGTTTAAACACTTCTAATTTATAGTTAGGGACCTTCATTTTCAATCTTCATTAACAAGCACAGGGCAATAAAGATGGATCACTATATTAATAAAACAGAATTATTATGTGTTATTTATACAGGGCAGCAATAAAACCAGACTGAGAAGATTAAGCACTCTAGCATGCTGTAATTTATGTCAAAGTAATGTCCTACTTTGAAATCAGATTCTGGCTTAAACAATGAAGTAGAACTTATATTCAAAACAGTAAAGGGGGATGGGAAAGTAAAAAACCAGCTTTAGGGGGAGTATTGAAAATCTTGTGACCAATTTAAAAGGGAGATCACTTGAGGAATATAATCCAAGACAAAGGAAGTTTAACCATGGCTCCTTCTGTCCTTCATAATCCTCCATGTTTGGTCAATGTCATTTCAAAAGCAATCTTCAGAAGAGCAAGTGAGATTAAGTGTTTCAAATGTCCTTTGAGTACTCTCTGATGCTCTATCTGACCCTGACACTCTGAGTCACTACTTAGAGAAACACAAAGAAAACATTTCAGTATATTTAGGGATGTTTAGTTAGTAGAGGAAGCATCTCCACAATCAAAAAATGGCTTATACAGGAAAGCTAGCACTAGGAACGCTGAAGCCTTACTCCTACTATATTTATCCCTATTAAAACTATAAAACGATAGCTCTTTGAAATAATTTTGACAATAAATTAACAATATGGCTTATTGTAGTGTTTCTTAGACCTGATTTTGAAAATGTTTTAAGGCTGTAATTTTTAATATGGGGCCCCACCAAGACGTGTGCAACAATATATTAGGGGAAAATGATAGCCAGTAACATAAATCTGTTGCATCACCCTGGAGAATCAATTTCACTAAAGAATTTGGAGAAAAATTTTGATTTTTTTTTACACTTAAGAGGTTTTGTCACACCCACATACAACCAGAATTACTTTTTGGGTGTGAGCCTAGAAAGTAGTTTTTATGGGCTGTAAGGGACTGTCAAGTTTTATACGTTTTGTGTTATGAGGAAGCCCAAGATATTAGTATTACAGTTGAATTAAACAGAATGGCTCTTCAATGGAAGACAGAATAGATTATGGCCTTTCTCTAGTCTTCAGGACCGGTGTTTTTTCCAGAGATGGAATTTGCCATATTTTCCTGAGTTTCTCTCTCTCTCTCTCTCTCTCTCTCTCTCTCTCCCTCCCTCCCTCCCTCTCTGTCTCTTTACACACACAGATCGTTGACTCACCAAAATTATCTTAATATCCTGTCACAAATGTGTTCATATTTTTTTCTAAACTATATGATTGCCATTTTCCCATGCTGTAGAAGAATGAAAAACTTAAAAATACACATGATTTTAGTCTCATGTTGGTTTTGTGTTTTAAAAATTTAATGGTTGAAAAGGCTTTTTTTAATTTTTTTTTTTGCAGTGAATAAGGACTTGAGGTTTGAAAGAGAAAGTTTGAAGAAAACTTCTCTGAATCTCAAGTTTTCTTATCTGTAAAATGGGGATAGTAGCTGCCCTGAAATTTCACACAATATAATGTGTATGCAGGTACTTTGAAATCTGTAGATCACTGTATGCATGTCAAGGGATCCTATTTCCATTTTATGATCACATGAATTGCCTCATATAACCTTCCCCCACATACATAAAAGTACAAAAAAACCCACAAACTATACAAATGCAAGTACAAAATAAAAACAATAAAATAGTTTCTGAATGTGTAATGTATGTCTAAAAAGCCATAATGCACAGGGCATGAAAGACTTGACCATGATTAATAATGACGAGCACAACATCTGACACAGCAAATATTTTTAAAAATGGAAAATATGGGGGCATCTGCATGGCTCAATTTGTTGAGTGTCTGACTTCAGCTCAGGTCATGATCTCATGATTCATGAGTTCGAGCCCCACATCGTGCTCTGCGCTGTCAGCACAGAGTCTGCTTCAGATCATTTGCCTTCCTCTCTCTCTGCCCTTCCCCTGATCTCTCTCTCTCAAAAGAAATAAAAGTTAAAATTTTTTAAATAAAAATGGAAAATAATGTTGAATATTGTATCTGTCTAGCTCCAGTCAGAAAATATAAGCTATCAGTTATTTTAACCACATTGTACTGAAGCAATGAAAGTATAGAAAGCAGGGGCACCTGGGTGGCTTAGTCCATTAAGCGTCCGACTTCAGCTCAGATCATGATCTCACGGTTCATGAGTTCAAGCCCCGCATCAGGCGCTGTACTGACAGCTCAGAGCCTGGAGCCTGCTTAGGTTCTGTGTCTCCCTGTCTCTGCCCCTACCCTGCTCATGCTCTGTCTCTCTCTTTCTCTCAATAATAAATAAATGTAGAAAGAAAGAAAGAAAGAAAGAAAGAAAGAAAGAAAGAAAGAAAGAAAGAAAGAAAGAAAGAAAGAAAGAAAGAAAGAAAGAAAGAAAGAAAGAAGAGAAAGAAAGAAAAAATAAAGTGTAGAAAGCAAATATTACTGCATCAGGGAGATAACAACTGCAAAAGGAGCGATATTTCAAAGGGAAGAGGTTAGTGACTTAAACTTAGGAGCTGGAGAAGAGCTCACACAGCTGACTTTCATACCTCTAAGGACAAAGAGATGTTTGGCTGAAGGATCTCCGGGCTTAGTATTAGGGAGGGAGAGCCCTGTGTCCGGGACTCAGAGGAAGTGGAGGAAATCTCTTCCTCTCCCAGCTCTCCAGTCTCCCTCTCAAATCCCATTTTAACATAGAGCCAGCTCTGAGCTGGCAGAACAGAAATGTGGTGGGCAGAATTCCAGCACCAGCATCACAAAGCAGAGTATGGAAGGGCAGGTTTGGAGCTGGCACAATAGCATCACACCCGACTCAAACATGGGAATGGCAGACTGCATGCAAGAATAAAGGAACAGAGGGAAAAAAAAGAAATGAAGGAACCATTCATTTATTCATAGCTGACAGGGCAAAAATCTAAGCTCCCTATAGTGCTTTCTCAAACCTGTATTCCCGGAGACTGGATATAAGCTGAAATTTATGAATCATATCACATTCAAATGCACTAGGGAAGTTTGCTATTTAGAGGAATTTCATGGCAAATTGTTTTGCGAGACAAATAATCACTCACTAATTTAACTGGTGCATAAATCACAATTTTCATACATTTGGTTTGCTTAAGGAAATTGGATCTATACTGAAAAATATGAGATTCATATTATAAAATCTCTAATACCTGCTTGGGTCCCAGAGGACATCCTCAACATACAATAAGGTGCCAGATTGAGTTGGCACAATTTTAGTCCTTGGAAAGATGATAAACTCCTGTTTCCTCACACCCACCCTGGTCCAAGTTTGAAGGTATCACAGGAGAGATCGAAGGAATTGGTAACATTGATAAAACAAAATGTAAATCTGTGAGAAGTATTAAGAAAGAAAAGGTAGAGGTGTGTGTGTGTGTGTGTGTGTGTGTGTGTGTGTGTGTGTGTGTGTTAGATGGAAGTGTGCTGTAGTCTTCTGGAACAGATGGTCTGATACCTCAGGAGAAGAATGGGTTGTGAGACAGCATTTAGGTTATCCTATTTTGCCCCACTGCATACTGTCCTGGGAAGATCATTGTTTTGTCTTCCCTCACTCCCATGACCAGTAAGAGCCAAAAAATTATGACAGTAACCAAAAAGCACCATAGTTATGTCATAAGATGTACAGCTGAAATGGAGAGCAACTGATAACTAATCAAAACAACATAGCAAGTCCCTGAGCATTCCCTGTGCTATCTTCCACTCCTTCCATGAATGAGAGCTGAAGAATTATACCCAAAAGAGAAAATTGTTAAAGAATATAATGACGAATAGAAAATATGGAAAACATAAAGTGCTCAAATAAGAGGTCTCTACCTTATGTTGCACCCATGTCTGACACCCACATTCTAAATCTACCAGAAGGTATATATACTAGGACTTGGGTTTTAGCTTTTCAACCTGATTAGACATTACCAGCCAATGTGGCTAATATTCCTATAACACAAGAGAGTAACTAGATAATTGAGAAAGGCAAAAACTATAATATAAACATAATTCAACAATCTAGATGGAGCCTAGACATATTATAAAAAATGTAAGAACACTAAAGAAAAAGAGAAAATTGTTGTTTTTCAGAAAAAGTAGTTTGTTAAAAAGAAAGTCAAATTAGAGTGGCAAAAAAAAAAAAAAACTCAAGAGCAAGACTAGGTGCAAAAGAGAGAGTGGAGTGATATATAAAAATATTTAGAAGGGGGCACATGGGTGGCTCAGTGGGTTAAGCATCCGGTTCTTGATTTCAGCTCAGATCATGATCTCACGGTTCATGAGTTTGAGCCCCACATCAAACTTCATGCAGACAGTGTGGAGCCTGCTTGGGATTCTCTCTCTACCTCTCTTTGCCTGTCCCCTGTTTGCTCCCTCTCTAAATAAATAAATAAATAAACGAACACACATTTTTAAAAAGTTTAAAAAATATTTAGAGGAAAGAAGTTTTGACTCTGAGCATTATATCTAGGTAAACTGACATTTGAATATATCAGTCTATAGACGAACCTAAGAATACAAAGCTTAAAAAGGTTTGGCACACAGAAACCATCTTTGGAAACATTCTTGGAAAAACATAAACAAATCTAGGGGATTGATAAGGGTGTATGGTAATTTAGTAAAAATCTACCATTATATTATATATCAATCTAAACCACACCACGGTAATTAATCCAAACAATGTAAAATTATATATGACAGCAAAGTAGAGGGAGTAGTGGTAGGTGGGTAGCCTGGAGGAAATGAGAAGGAAATGAGGGTATGGATACATTTTATTTGGGCTAAGATATAAACATTGTTAAGCTTAGGAAGTTGAAAACAAAAAATAATATATATATGAGACTTACTCTATGTAACACTACAATTAGAATGTGTAATATCCATGGCAGGAAAGAACCAATAAAAGATATGTAGGTAAGGAGGAAAAGGGAAAAAAATGGTATATGGCAAAAAATCTAATTCAATAATAAAAATAATTTTAAATTTTAAATTTATCAATTAAAAGCAGTAAACTACCATGTTGAATAATGCTAGTATCCTACTACTAGTGATAGATGAGCAGTAAAATGGTATAGAAAGTTTAAATCAAAGGGAAAGGAACAAATATAACCCATAGTTATGAACCAAACAAACATTAGGTGAGCATTTCAATATCAGACAATAAACAGAGTAGGAGATTCCCGGTAGCTCAGTAGGTTAAGCATCTGACTCTTGATTTCCGCTCAGGTCATGATCTCACAGTTTGTGAGATCCTGCTCCATGTGGGCTCTGTGCTGACACCACAGAGCCTGCTTGGGATTCTCTCTCCCTCTATCTCTCTGTCCCTCCCCCATTTATGTGTGCTCTCTCTCTCCCTCACTCTCAAAATAAAATAAATAAATAAAACTTTTTAAAAAGAAAATAAATGCCAAGCTGGTGACTTAACAATGGAATCTGTGGTTTCCCCAATATTATTCCAGAGGAGCAGCAAATTGAGCCTGTTCTGATTTAGAGGCCCCACAACTGAGCATTCCTGAACAGATTATAGGTCATGATAAGCTTCTTACTGAAGTGATAGGTTCTTTCCCTACTCAATGCCATTGGCCAAATAGCCAAATAACAAAACAGTATTTGATGGCAAACAGGTAATTTATTCAATGGCCAGAGAATGGAGAAGGGAACTCATGCTCTAAGGGCACCTTCTTCCAAGTGTCCATCAATAGATGAATGAATAAAGAAGATCTGGTTGTATATAAACAATGGAATATTCTTCAGTCATAAGAAAGGATGAAATCTTGCCATTTTCAATGACATGGACAGAGCTAAAGAGTATAATGCTAAGCAAAATAAATCAGAGAAAGACAAATACCAGATGATTTCACTCATATGTGGAATTTAAGAAAGAAACCAAATTAGCAAAGGAAAACAAAGGGGGAGAGAGAGAGAGAGAGAGAGAGAGAGAGAGAAAGCAAGAAACAGACTCTTAACTACAGAAAATAAACTGTTACCAGAGGGGAGAGGTGGGGGATTGGGTTAAATAGGTGATGGGGGTTAAGAAGTGCACTTGTCATGACAAGCACAGGGTGGTGTATAGAAGTGTTGAATCACTATATTGTACACCTGAAACTAATATCACAGTGTATGTTAACTGTACGGGAATTAAAATTCTTTTTTAAATAAAGAATGAATGAATAAATACATACATACATACATACATACATACATACGACATTTTCTTTCCCAGTAGGTCTCATTGTCATAGTTTTGTAGGGTTAGGGTAATTAAGGATTGGTAAAAAAGCTGACCTTGGGGTTTTTCAGGGAAGAGAGAGGAAACTTCTCTAAATTAGAGTGCCACCTGTTTTCTTCCTTTAAGTGGACACAGTAGAATCTGTCCTGGCACTGGTCGATGTGTTTTTGTTATTACAATGATAGTAAAACCTTGGTATGTGAGCATAATTCATTCTAGGAACACGCTTGTAATCCAAAGCACTTGTATATCAAAGCGAATTTCCCCATAAGAAATAATGGAAACTCAGATGATTCCTTCTACAACCCAAAAATATTCATATAAAATGATTACAACTCTGCAATATAATACAAAATCATAAAGAAAATACACAATATGAAGTAAAATAAACAAATTAACCTGGATTTACCTTTGAATACCTTCGTGGCTGGTGTGAGGGAGACACAAGGGAGGAGGGTTATTGCGTGGGATGACTTTCATTATCACTAATGGATGTTGACTACAGTCCAGTATTATTAACTCTTGTCATATACTGTATTTAATATAACTGACAATAAGACAGCAGAGGAAAGGGTCTCTACCTGCAGACAGCCTTACTTAGAATGAAGCAACGCATTCCTAAACTTACTCTTGTGTGGAAAAGCAAAGGACCGTCCATAGGTAATTTGAAGTGACAAAAAATAGGGGGAGAGCCAAGATGGTGGAACAGCATGGAAATTTTTTGTGTCTTGCGTCCATGAAATGCAGCCAGATCAACACTAAACTATCCTGCACTCCTAGAAAACTGATTTGGGGATTAACACAACAATCTGCACAACCTGAACTACAGAACTCAGCAGGTACGTGGCACAGAGTGGTGAACTGGGGGAGAGAGAAGCTACAGAAGGCAGGGAGCTGTTTGCTTGCAAAGAGAGGATGGAGGGTGGGTGGGGAGCAGAGTATGAGAAAAACACCCTCCCCCCCAAAAGCAGCTGGAGAGAAAGTTTTTAGAAAAGTGGAAACAGCTGCAGGGACTGTACTAAAAAGGAAGGAGAAAGGAGAGGGTTTAAATTCCATTAAGACTCTATACAGGAGGAGCGCAGAATCTGAAACTCCGCAGCTGATACCTGGTGGTGCTCTGCTGAGAAGGGTGAATCCTCAGGAGCAGAGTGAAGTCTGGGGGTCTTCAGGCCACATGGGGAGAGGTGGTTCCCCTGCTGGGAGGATATCTGGCAGAGGCTGTGTCAAGGCAAAGGCCCCAGTGGACCCAGAAGAACAACCACATTCACTGGTGCTGGAACAAGGTGGTAAAGGGTGAAGCCTGGTACCAGAGGTGTGTTACGATTTTCCATAAACCTTGAAATGCTGCTGCTACACAATCGTGTGAACTTTTTCTGGGGCAGGCTAGTACCCAGCAATAGTCTCCGGCATTGGCAGCAGCACGGTCTTGCGAACGTTCCTGGGCACAGCCGGCACCCGGCCAGTGCTCGGTGAGAACTTCCTGCAGAGGAGCAGAACAGGTCAAAGCCACAGTCCCTGAGAAATAAGGGGTCGGGAAAACAGCCACATCTGAGATGAAACTCAGGAGGGAGGTGCTGCCTAGGGCTTGGTCACAGACAGGGTAAAAATGGGGAGTGGACAGAAGCTAGAGACAAAGGGTGTGCCATTATAGATCAGGGAGAACAGAGTTCCGAGACTGGGTATCTGAGTGACGCCATTTTCAACCCCCGCGTTCATGCGCATACACACCTACAAGCACCACAATAATCTACCCCAGTAGCCTATGCAGCGCCATCTAGTGGAGAACGGAGCCATTACACTAAGCCCTGCCCAACTGCCAACCTCGCTCTTCAGGAACAGAAGTCTCTCCATGTGCTCAGTTTACGGACTGTAAACTGCTGCATAATTTGACTTCTAGGGGGAAAACAAAGTAATTTCAGTTGTATTTCAGTCTGTTCGCTGGTCCATCTATTCAATTTTCTTTTTTTTTCCTTGCTTTTCTTTTTCTTGAACACAGAAAGAGAAAAAATTTATTTTTATTTTCAATTTTTATTAAAAATATGTCTTTCATTTTTTTCTACTATATTTTTTATTTTTTTGGTAAATTTTTCAAGTTCTACTTTACTTCCATCATTTCATTTTATTCTATTTCATTGTATTCATTTTTTTTCAAATTTTCAAACGTTTTCCTTTTTTTTCTTCCCTTTTTTCTCTAATCTATCAAGCTCCTTTCAACACCCATACCAAAACACACCTAGGATCTAGCATCATTTACTCGATTTGTGTGTGTGTGTTGTTTTTAATTTTTTAATTTTATTTTTTACCTTATTAATTCCTTTTCTCCCTTAAAAATGACACAATGAAGGAATTCACCCCAAAAGAAAGAGCAGGAAGAAATGACAGCCAGGGACTTAATCAACACAGATACAAGCAAGATGTCTGAACCAGAATTTAGCATCATGATAATAAGAATACTAGCTGGAGTAAAAAATAGATTAGAATCCCTTTCTACAGAGATAAAAGAAGTAAAAGCCAGTCAGGATGATATAAAAAATGCTATAACTGAGCTGCAATCTCAAATGGATTGCATTCGATGAATGAGGCAGAGCAGCAAATCAGCAATATAGAGGACAAACTTATGGAGAATAATGATGCAGAAAAAAAAAAAAGAGGGAGACTAAGGCAAAAGAGCACAATTTAAGAATTAGAGAAATCAGTGAGTCATTAAAAAGGAACATCAGAATTACAGGGGTCCCAGAAGATGAAGAGAGAGAAAAAGGGGTAGAAGGGTCATGTGAGCAAATTATAGTGGAAAACTTTCCTAACTTGGGGAAAGACACAGACATCAAAATCCAGGAAGCACAGAGAACTCCCATTAGATTCAACAAAAACTGACCATCAACAAGGCATATCAGAGTCAAATGCACAAAATACTCAGGCAAGGAAAGAATCATGAAAGCAGAAAGAGGAAAAAAAGTCCTTAACCTACAAGGGAAGACAGATCTTGGCAGGGCAGAAAGGTGTGGCAGGATATATTCAATGTGCTAAATCGGAAAAATATGCATCCAAGAATTCTTTATCCAGCAAGGCTGTCATTCAAAATAGAAGGAGAGATAAAAAGTTTCCCAGACAAACAAAAATTAAAGGAGTGACCTTTAGTGACCACCAAACCAGCCCTACAAGAAATTTTAAGGGGGACTCTCTGAGGGGAGAAAAGACAGAGAAAAAAAAGAAAAAAAAAGATGAAAAGCAGCAAAGACTAGATAGGACCAGAGAACACCACAAAAACTCCAACTCTACAAGAAACATAGTGACAATAAATTCATATCTTTCAGTGCTCCCTCTAAACGTCAATGGACTCAATGCTCCAATCAAAAGACATAGGGTAACAGAATGGATATGAAGTGACAAAAAATACACTAGTGCCAGTTGTGGGCACCTTCTAATGTTCTGAAAAATCACTCATTTCTGTCAAACAGCATGGCCTGAGACCAAGTGTCCAAGCATGGAAGACAATCATCCACAATCCCAGAGAGAGAGAGAGAGAGAGAGAGAGAGAGACAGAAGAACCATTGGCTCAGCTGTGATCATGTGACGTTCAGCAGCACATACTATTACTATTGCAAGACACTGCTTGTTTATCAAGTTAAAATTTATTAGAAATGTTTGCTCATGTTGTGGAACACTTGCAGAACAATTTACTCGCAATCCAAGGTTTCACTGCAGGTGGTAATAATCCCACGGTCATCTGGAGGGTTAGCACAGAGTCTGAACTGGATCAAACCAGTCAAAAATTGGGTCATGGAGGCTTGTTTGGAGTTTGTGGCTTCTGGCATTTGACCTTAGTCTCTGGTGGCAATCAGCACTTCTAAGCAGGGCTAGAAAACTGGGTTATTGTGGCTTGTTAGTGAGTCCCTGGTGATAAGCTCAGACAAAGAGAAAAACATATCAAAACCTTAGATGAGTCTGAAAACCAAAATTTCAAAACATGTGAAGAAAACTAATATTAAAAACCAACAACATTGGTAATCAAAGAAAATGAATACAATAAAAACTTAAAAACAAGATTCTACAATGGATTTCTCATAGACATGATTGTTCACCAATATTTGCTCCTCCTACCTGGAAAAGTATTTTAATTCTTCATTCTAATGAACTCAGATATGGGTGATTTACTCTGAAAAAAAAACAACAAAGCAATAAAATTCCTCTATGAGTCTACTGCTTGAATATTTCCTGTAATATGTATGTATGTATGTATGTAGGTATGTATGTATCTATCTATCTAATTATCTTTCTTCCTATCATTTACATCTATGTAAATATTTGCATGTGGATCCATTTCCTTTTGTTTCTCCAAAGGGTCCTGTGTTTCCCTCCAATAGAAACAAAATACAGCCCTGTCTTATACATTACAGCTCTTTAAATATTTGTAACAAATATCATGTATTTTTGTCTTTCATTCTATCAATTAAACATCCCAACCTCATAATTTTTCCTTATGCAGCATTAATGTCAAGGTCCTCACTATCACACTTACCTATCTATTTCTCCAAATGTTTTTTTTTTTTTTTTTTTTTTTACTGTTTGTTTATTTTTGAGACAGAGAGAGACAGAGCATGAGCAGGGAAGGGGCAGAGAAAGAGGGAGACACAGAATGTGAAGCAGGCTCCAGGCTCTGAGCTGTCAGCACGGAGTCCGACGCAGGGCTCGACGCGGGGCTCGAACTCACGAACTATGAGATCATAACCTGAGCCGAAGTCGGATGCTTAACCGACAGAGCCACCCAGGCGCCCCTATTTCTCCAAATGTTTAATGCGGAAATCTTAAACTTTACATTGTTGGGAGTAAATATGTAAAACAATTTAAGTCTGGAACCACAACAAAACCCACTCTTGTTAGTCTTTTTCCCTCATGATTATTTAAAGAAACATCACCAAAAATATGGTCTGAACAAAATCAGAAGCTAGAATATAATGGGGAAAATATATTCTTAGTCAAAAATCTGGATGAAAATTCCATCTCTGCCTCTCACATGAGCAAGTTATTTGACCCTTATGAGGCTTGGTTCATTCAGCATTCATATGAGGATTCAAAAGTCTTATTTCCAGGGGTGCCTGGGTGGCTCAGCTGGTTAAGCATCTGACTTGATTTTGGCTCAGGTCATGACCTCGCCAATGTGAGATGGAACCTCACATTGGGCTCTGAGCTGAGCATGGAGCCTGCCTGGGATTCTGTCCCTTTCACTCTGCTCCTCCCTCACTTGTGCTCTTTCCAACAAAGAATAAAAATTTTAAAAATATTTAAAAATCAAAAGACTTACTTACATAATAATCATGGCTTAAGGAATTATGTAAATAAACTCAATGAGAACCACTTCACAATGTTTGAAAATAATGATAAAAATATATTTTAAAAAAGCACTATCCAACTTTGAATCATACATCTTGACAAAATAAATACTTGAGTGTAAGTCTGACAAAAGCATGAATTATATTCTCCCAGTTGCAGAGGTTATTTTTGAAAAGACATGTCTCAGCACTAGTCATTTTAATCTAGCTCATTTGGAATAACCCTTAAGGTGGGCCAAAAAAGCACAAACAAACAAACAAACAAAAACAAAATAACACAAACCAACTCTGCCTTAATATTATTTTTCCATGGTGATTCTTCCTAGTTCTGATGTTTCTGTATGATGTATTTAGTTGAATGGGACTCAGTGATGGAAGGAAGGCAATATTGTGTAAACTTGGTTGACAGTTTGCAATTGATGGGGAGGGTGCCTCAGTAAAAGAGAAATCTGGAGCTGGAAGTCAATAAAATAAAAATGTGAGAAGCATGAAAATTTCACTTACATAAGAAAATCACTGATTTTTTTTGAAACTGGAAGAAAAATTATTATTCTAGGCATGAGAGTGCCATGTAGTATCTTGATCCATCATGGTTACCTGCAAGTGATCATTCTTCAAATTTGTACAGACACACACACCATGG
Source organism: Panthera leo (assembly GCF_018350215.1). Lineage (NCBI taxonomy): Eukaryota > Metazoa > Chordata > Mammalia > Carnivora > Felidae > Panthera > Panthera leo. Next base: position 90,451,049 of record NC_056686.1, read on the forward strand.
ATATGTGCAGGAATGCAATAAGCAGAACATGAATGGGCAAGGGCATCCGCAGAATTCTGGGAGGAAAACACTGCTGCTCAAATGTGACAACGTGTGATTGAATGTGTAAGTAATAGTCAATATTTTGACTTTAGAAAGAGGTCATTACAGGCTCATCCAGGAAAGCAGAGAAGGATTTTAGGTTGTCAAGTCAAAGAACAATGTCAAAGTCCAGCTTCTTGAGTGAGCAGGACTTGATCACTTCCCAAAGAGAGACCCCTGACACACTGAGAGGGGCCCGCTCAGCCACTAGGCTCCCACTGCTCCTTTACTGGGCATTGGAAAGAACAGCAACTGCTTGCTTGCCCTCTTAACAGGAAAGAAAAAAAAAAAAGTGGCCACAACAGCCCTAACAGCTGTCACTGCCAGGGAAGGGGACATGGAGAATTCGAAATGGGATAAATAGGGTTGGCACGACAATAAAGATGTGGAGAATTAATAATGTACCAGGCAACTTCCTCACGATCTCCCTAGCCTTCCATCAAAAGCAACTGAGACTAATTAAATCAAGCCAAGTATTTCAATTGACACATAAAAAGACAGGTTTAGCTCTGAATTCTTTTCTCTGTTTGATATGATTAATGTTGCATTACACTACAGAAGGCCACTTGGTAAGCGGTTAAACCATGGTACATTTGGCATTTATGAAAGACTTTTTGTCATGTAGCAATGATGCTTTTAAAGCCTGACCACACAGTTTTGAGTTTGGCTTTGATAGCGCCCTGGTGAAGGCTGTCTGTGGAAAACTAGTGAAATATTTTTCTCCAGCATGTAGTTAGGCCTGCTGCTTTCAACACTGAGACAAGATGTTAGAACACATTTGCTCAATTTCAGATCAAAGAAACCTTCCTGACTTACATTCCTATACATTTCTTCTATAAACGCTTAACTAATTCTGTTGACCTCAGTGCTCAGAGTAGATATTGTTATTACTATTACTATAGCTACCATTGTGTAATCATATTGATCTCATAAAAGCTCATATTTTTTATTAAAAAAATTCTTCCACATGTCCTCTCAATTTCTTACTTCCACTCCAATTTTAAAATAAATTTTCAATCATCAGCAATTCATGTCACATAGAATGCTACCTATATTTCCATAAAAACATTGAGAAATAACCATATATACCTAAAGCTTTTCAAACCCTGTTAGGTTTTCAACTCTTGAGCAATGGAATCATAAGAGTTAACACAAACATTAGCAAATGAATCTGCTATCCTTAACAAATGAGTTTAGAGAGTAGGAAATGTTTTATTGAAACAAACCTTAATGAACATTATAGGAAAAGAAAAAGAGACGCCATTATAGAATGCATGTAAGTACCTTTGCCACAAAGACAGACTTAATATAAGAATCTATTTCTAAGTAATGCTTCCTTTCAATGACATCATTTCCAATAAAACTTCCACTTTAAACTGAACTATCTCCAAATTTGTATTTGTCACTATGGGTGCTCTTTTTTCTAAACTCATTTAGGAAAGCTAAGGATGGCTGTCTAATTAGTCTACAGGGTAATAACTTTTCACACTTAAGAAAAATACTCATAGTTTTTAAGCCCAGATAGATGAAAAATTATTTAAATGGAAAGTATGTGGTAAATTTAGTGTGAAAAAAACTTAAAAGAAAGAATTCTGGTTAGCCAAGGTTTGCTTTCAAATAATTAAAAATAAACCATTCCACACTGTGGAGTGGAAAGATAAGGGCCTGTAGGCATTCTTAAATATATATCTCCCATTATATTATTCATTGTTTAACACTTGCTAACATAGAACACAGTATGTGTAATAGTGCTTATACCTCTCAGACCACAACCATTGTTATAGCCGCAAAAGAAAAAACAACACTTGGATTGGTTTAAAAGAGCGAATTCCAAAACGTCTATGTCTCTGCATCATTGTGTGGCTATTGCTAATGGAGGTCAAGGCAGGCCAGCTTCAAAGGGGCTGCAAAATTCGTCAGAAATATGTCTACTTGCTGTACATTTCTAGGCATTCTCCCAAAAAATTTCTGGTTCTTGAGAGCCCCTTATTTCAAACGGAAACAATATATCTGACCTAGTTTCCAGCATAGAGCTTATATTCATTCAACTAGGCTTCAGCTCCCTATCTCATCATCTGCCTCCTTGATAAAAGCTGAGCAGATACCCCTCTAGTAGAACTCATTATCCAAAGGCTTCCTTCCAGGCATTAGCCCACTCAGGTAAAGTGGTCATTATTTCCCAAGGATAAGGGTTACTTTCTGAGTTTTGTTTTTTTTTTTTCCAAAGCCACATTTGATTATAAGGATAGCACTCCTAACAATTTCTCTTCCTCGTTTCTCCTTCCTGTGCAAAAGGCCATTGGTGGGACAGTCTGCTAAGGCTGAAGAGAACTTTTGTTCTTAAGAATTTTTAGGTCTAAGAGAAATCGTCAGGAGAGTCACGCCATGAAAATTGGCAAAATAAATTTCTTATGCGTCATTTGCTAAATAGAATTCCAAGATTACCTGCAAAATCGGGTTTATTTGAGTGCTTTTTATGGGGAGAATTTGTAAATCAAGGATAAAAATTCTATTTTATGTGTTCTGATTATGCAGTATTAACCGTAAAGATAAGGGCTCTGTTATATGTAAAATATCACCAAAGAATTAAAAGACATTATCAACTTTTATAGAAATGTGTTTGTATATGTAGAGAATGCATATTTATACCAAAAAATATAACAAGTTCTCATTTTAAGATGATTCATTTTTGTCGTTGTTGTTTTATTCAGATCATGAGCTTTGATCCAGTTTCTAAAACTAGCTAAATTCATGCATTATCTCTTCTCATTTTTGTTGGTCATCAAGATGACACATTTAATTCCCTTCAATTGATTACCATGACTCAAGTTCACCTATTTCCAACTTACAATTATTTCAGGAAGGATTCAGTGAAACTGCCTATTTTGCCAAGGGAAAAATATTCAACTTTTGATTACTTTCTTTTATTTTCTTATGCTAGAGAGCTTCTAAATCTTCCCTTTAGCTTTGCTTCACCGCTCTCCAGAGCAAACTGCCAAGACCCTCCCATTATCATTCACCTCCCTAAACACTTCCATATCATTTCTCTTGTGTGCACTTTACAGAATCACAGAACAAACCAATTTAATCTCTGATGCTTGACAGTATATTTCACAGGTTGGTCTCTCTTTTATGTAATACTTATAGATGTGGATTGATGAAATAAAATATTTAGAAAAGATTAGTTTTATAAGAGAAACTTTGATTATACCAATTTATACCAAACAGGTCATGCACATTCTTTCATGTTTAATGTATGTATCTATCTATAGAGACAGAGATACATGCATACATACACAGATACACAGATACATACCTGCTGCACATAAGTAAAATTGCCTGTTTTGCACCCGTTTGCTTACCTGTCTTTAAGGTAATCTAAACTATTGTGTGTGTGTGTGTGTCTTTCTGTTTTGTAGCATAATTCCTTTTGCTTTATGGCTCAATAAATAAAACATTCCATCATTTAAACCAACTCTTAAATAAATCTGTGTAACCAAGATAAGGATGTGGTAAGGATGTTACTTACATAGTCAATCACAGTTTCAGTGGGAGATAAATAATAAATACTATAGCACTCATATCCTCTATTTCCTAATATTTTACCCTTCCTTATTTGGCAGTTACTGGCAGATAATAGGTGATTAATATATATTTGATAAGGGACTGATTAAATTGAATGCTCTCAATTGTTTAAAACATCACCTTACCTTTTCTCATGAGTGTTGAACTAAAACATTTCATGATTTCCTAGTCCACCAGAGTTATATTCCTGTTTAAGTTATTTTTTCCATTACATTTAGTGTAATACTGGTTTGGTTTTGTTTTGTGTGTGTGTTTGTTACAAATTTCTATGACCTTGTGAACCCTATCCAGAGTCCAATTAAGTAATTTAAACCATTCTATTGTTTGGAGACTTCTACGTGTCTTGTTGATTTTTTCTCCCAAATAAATTAGCATGCTTTTCTTTGAATATTTAAATTAGAAATTTCCATAAATCACTTACTCCTTATTACATGCATCAAACTTTATACAATCAGTAGCCATCATGACAAGTATCAAAAGGGATCAGAGCAGAGTGAAAAAGGATTTTTCTGCCTTTTCTAGGGCACTGTTCTGCATTCCACTTTGCTGTTGTCCCCACATCTTCTTCCATCCCAGAGAAAGACAGGTCTGCTCCTGCCCAGCCACCACCTCCCCAACTCCACTCGAGTACAGTGAGTATCTCCTTTCTAAGGGACTGGGAGTTCAGGGCATTTTCTCTTGCTTCCTTTTTTAACCTCTCTCCTCATGGTTCCTTCCTATCCAGTTGTCACTTTTCAATACATATGTTACTTAAACTTCTTTGAGCTAATGTCTCTTAGTGGCATTTGACACTAATAATCAAATCCCCATAGTTAAAATATTTTCTTTCCTCATTTTCCCCTGACTCTCACTCTTCTTACACTCTTTCTACTTTATAGGCTACTTACCAGTTTCCTTTGTTGTTATCCATCCCTAAAGGTTAGGGTTGCCCTACATTCTATTTGGGGAACTCTTCTCTTCACTCCCATCCATGGATTCTCTGCCAGGCACCTTGCTTCCAGCACCAGTTCAATGTTGGTGCTTCTCCATTCTCAATGCCCCGGTCTTCCCCTCTCTCCTGAGCATCAGACAGATCTGTCCAATTGCTTACCAGACCTCTGAGTCGAATATCCCACAGAGCATAAAACTCTTGCCTGTATTACTTCTCTATGGCTCTTGTAACAAATTATCACAAATGCAGCAGCCTAAAATGACACAAATTTATTCTTTTACAGTTCTGGAGGTCAGAAGTCCTAAACTCAGTGTGTCCGCAAGGCTGTGTGTTCTTTCTGGGAGCTATAGGAGAGAATTTATTTCCTTACCTTTCCTGGCCTCCAGCTTTTTCTCACACCACTCCAACTTCTGCTTCCATCATTGTATCTCCTTCTCTGACTGTGACTTTTCTGCCTCCTTCTTCTTATGATTACATAAGGCCAACCCGTACTGTCCAGGAAAATCTCTTTATCTCAAGGTCCTTAATTTATATATTTTTTAAGTTTATTTATTTATTTGGGGAGAGAGAGGGTGAGGGAGGGGCAGAGGGAGAAGGAGATAAAGAGAATCCAAATCAGGTTCCACACTGTCAGCACAGAGCCCAATGCAGGACTCAAATCCACCAACCCTGAGATCATGACCTGAGCTGAAACCAAGATTCAGATGCTTAATCACCTAAACCACTGAGGTGCCCCCTCAAAATCTTTAATTTATTTGCATCTGCAAAGTCCTCTTAGGCAATCAGGATGTGGCCCTCTTTGGGGTCCCAGTATCATGTCTACCATAATATACCGCATTGAACCACTTCTTCCCTCCAAACTTCTTCCTCCAACACTGATTCTCAATGAATGACACTGCCATATAATGAGTTCTTCAACTCAGAAAAATCTTGGAGTCATCCTTGGTTCTTTGCTTTAATTTACTTGTTTGTTATACAGATTCAGTCACCAGTTTCTACTGATTTTATATTCTAAATATTTTTTAGGGGCGCCTAGGTGGCTCAGCCGGTTGGGCATCTGACTTCAGCTCAGGTCATGATCTCGTGGTTTGTGAGTTCAAGCCCTGCATCGGGCACTGTGCTGACAGCTCAGAGCCTGGAGCCTGCTTTGGATTCTCCCTCTGTGTCTCCCTCTCTTTTTCTGCCCCTCCCTGTTCACACTCTGTCTCTGTCTCTCTCTCTCTCAAAAATAAATAAACATTAAAAAAATTAAAAAAAAATTTTTTTAAACCAATTCAAATTTCTCCATCTTCAGTGTTGCTTACAAAAATCAGGCTATTATCACTTCTTGGCCTTTTCACAGCTCTCCCTGTAGGGTGCCTTTCATTACCTGTTCTATGTTCCTAAACATAATTCTGATTCTGTTAGTTCACTGCTTATCGCCATTTCCTTCAGAAGAAAAATCAAACTTAGCTTATATTATAAATTTAACGTTTCCCTCTTAAATTTTTTTAATGTTTATTTATTTTTCAGAGAGACAGAGACAGAATGCGAGTGGGTTAGGGGCAGAGAGAGAGGGAGACACAGAATCCCAAGCAGGCTCCAGGCTCTGAGCTGTCAACACAGAGCCTGACACGGGGCTCGAACTCACGAGCCGTGAGATCATGACCTGAGCCGAAGTTGGACGCTCAACTGACTGAGCCACCCAGGCACCCCTAGTGTTTCCCTCTTAAGCCTTATCTCTTGCTGTCATATCCCCATTTCCTGCTTCTCTACTGAACTCAAAAGTTGCATGAACTCTTCCAGCTCCATGTTACTCACGATGAAAGCTGTTCATTCTGTCTGGAATGCCTTGTCCTATCTGAATCCCTGAGTCATACTCGTGCCTCCTACCTATCCCCCCACTTTCATAACATTCACCCTTGAAAGTTTTCCTCTCTGTGTTCAAGCTGGTTGCCACCTTTCCTTTGTTCCGCATGCACATGAACTTTACCAATCTGGCATTATAAATAAACACAGGTTATACATAACCAAAGGTTCCTTATCTGTACCTCTCTTCACATTGTATGCTCTGGGAAGGCAGGATCTATGTCTGCCAAGGCTGTGGCTTATGCTTGTGGCTAGTAGCACAGTGTTGTACAAGGGCTCACTATGCTTTGTGGAAGAAATGGGTTTGCAATAAACCTGTACCATTTCTGTGAGAGTTACTAAATATAACTGAAGAATTTGATACTGACCAACATTGTATGAACCATTTAGAGCCATTTCCATGAAACATTTAACATTTAAAATTCTTATTATATACAGAGAAAATCCAACTCAATTAATGTCTGTGAAAATCATACTGGGGACATGACACTCTGTCAGCTACTATCAAATGTACAAAATTCACTTAAATATCCTGAAAATGCTAACAAGAAAAATATGCTAGATATAAAAATAACAATGCAATATACAATAAGATGCATGTTTTAAGAAAAATCTCCACGGATGCACAACTACGCAAAAAAAGAAACTGTTATTGTAAAATGTTAGTGCATTTGGTCAGTCAATAGTCCAGACTGTAAAGACCATTGCCCTGGAGGTGGAGCCCAGTATCACCATCAAAAAGATAAAGGACAATGGGAAGACTGGGTGGCTCAGTCAGTTAAACATCTGACTTTGGCTCAGGTCATCATCTCACTGGTTGGTGAGTTTGAGCCCCACGTCAGGCTCTGTGCTGGCAGCTCAGAGCCTGGAGCCTGCTTCAGATTCTGGGTCACCCCCCCCCCCCCCATCTCTCTGCCCCTTCCCCGCGCTGTATCTCTCTCTCTCTCTCTCTCTCTCTCTCTCTCTCTCTCAGAAATAAATATAAAAATTTTAAAGAAAGAAGATAAAGGACAAGATCCAGCATAGAGAGGACACCCCCTGAGTAGCAGAGGCTCAGCCCTCCAGAAACGCAGCAGGGACATGGCCACGTGTTTCTGACTGCAGCATCCAGTGTCAACTGCCCCAGGACCTACATCTGAAGAAGAGGTGGCTGTTCAAACTTGTGTTGACAGTGTCCAATGATGGTATTACGCTGCACTCTTGCCATTCACCCAACTTAAGTTTAGAAATGACCAGTTTCAGTCATAGCTGAACCTGTCCAAAATGTTATTAAAGGTTTTGCTGCATGGTTACAAACAAACCAACAAAGTACCCTGAGGAAATAAAGAGACAGTGTATTTTTCATCTTTTTTTTTTTTTTTAAGCATAGCATCTCACTGGGACTTGGTATATATGTACTGAGAAGGAAATCTGGCAAAAGCAGATAAAAAAGGGGACCAGCCAGATGTCCAAGGCCAGATACTCCCCTTGCATGCTTTTGGCTTCTGTAATATTGCTTGCCTCCTGCATCCTCCAACTGCCCACATAGCACAAGCGATAAGTGCCCCCCTCCCCTGCCTTTTTTTTTCCTTTGAGCCCCTGCAATCCCACCCATAAAAGGAGACCAGCGCCAGGGCTCGGGGATCAGCCTTTGGAGGTGACTCTGTTGGGCCGGCACTGGTGCGAAATAAATTGTCTTTTCTGATTCCTCGAGCACATGTTGCTTGTCTCTTTCTGGGTGCCAAGTATTTGCTGTAACAGTATAAGCATTTTAAAACATGGCACCATAAATCTTTGATTCTTCCTCATCAATAAATGGGGTCATTGTCCCACGTCTTAGATCTAGACGGACTTGTGTCTGCTTAACCATAGAGTATAGCAAAAGTGATCCTATGTGACTTCTAAAGCTAAGAAACAAAAAGCCAAAAGCATCCTCCTAGTTCTCTTAGAATATTCAGTTTCTTGACTCTAATTCTTGGGATGTTCTTTCTCAGAACTCACTTGCCATGATATAAGAAAATTTGAGATACATGGAGATCGGTCCAGCTAAGACCAGACATTTGAGTGAGAGAGTTTCCAGATTGTTCAGCTCTCTGAGTCTTCCCACATGAGGCTCTCATAGTAGTGGCAAGAGACAAGTAATCCTCTGTGCCCTCTCCAAATTCCTGACTCATAAAAAATCTGTGCACATGATGAAATAGCCCCATTATTTTATAGTGCTGACTTTGAGGTGGTTTGTTATGCAATAATAGATAAGCAGCCCAAGGGTAGCTGCTCAAAAAGCATTTAAAGAAGAAAAAGAAGAGAAGGGAAGGAAGGGAAAAGAAGGAAGTTAAGAAAAAGGAGAAAGAAAGAGAAGACAGAGACAGGAATACAGAGACAGGGAGAATAGAGAAACAGACAGAAAGACACAGAGAGAAAGAAAAAAGAAAGGAAGGGAAGTAAGTTAGAAAAGCAGAAAGTTTGGAAGAAGAAAAGAAATCTCTAATTCAGAGAGAAGGAGAAAAAGAATTTTCTGAAAGGTAGGATTTAAGCTGGGACTTTGATTGATGGGTAAGACTTAGAGAGAGGGCTTTGTAAGAGAAAAAACATCAAGTGGGTCAGTTAGGTGTCAGTCTAAAAAGCAAAGGCCACTTGATGTATATCAGATATGAAATGTTTAGCATAGGAACCAGAGGCTTAGACAACCAAGGGAAAAACTGGGATCAAAGGTCAAGAAAGCCACCAGCATTAGATGGAGATGGGGGAGTTCTCACAAGTGTGCTGGGCTGGGGGTGGGGAATCCTGCTCATTGAATCTCAATGCCTGGCTGCCACTGTGCTTGGAACATAATGACTTCGCCTTCCCTTATGCCTTCCTACTCTTGTATTAGTGTTTTTTCTTGGCAAACTATCCTATATCCATTCAGGGAAAGGAATTCTGGAAAAAGCATTTCCTGGCTTCCCCTCTGCCTTACAGAGGAAGTGATGGTGAGTTGACAGAGGGCCATCAGCACACCAGGCAAGTAAGTGCTAGTAAGTCCGACATCAGTGTGGACACAGGTCACCCTTAAAAAATAGGAAATTCCCACTTTAACTGGATTTTTTGGTGGAAGATAAGAATCAGAAAGTAGGTTGGAGCCAGATGTGTACTTTTTTTTTTCCCTGTGGGAACTAGGAGGAAGAAAACACACAGCATAGGAAAGAAGAACTGGGAGAGAAACTGCAGAATAATAACTAATAAATAGGATTCGGTGATTGCTCATGTTGGGGCTAAAACCTGGGATTCCAACCTAGGATGCTGGGCTACAGAAAGTTTTACTTTTCCTACTAAGGCAGTGGTTCTCTAAATTTCAGATTTTTCATCTACTATCCTGAAGATTTTTGTTAAAATCCATGTACTGTCCATAGTATTGATCATTTAATTTAAATACCATGATTTTAAATCAGTAATTCTGTTACAAGGAAGATTGACATCCTGGTCCAAAATGGCACACGTGTATCACCCAGTAAAATGGAAGGTATCAGTGTGAACCATCCTGAGTCTGATGGCCTGATGACTCCTGACACTCCATGCAAATAGAAATTGTTTTCTTTCTTAGCAGAGGGAAATAAATGGTAACAAACTGTGACCATTAAGCAAGCTACACCAAGATTTATGCCTCCTTTTCCAAAGACAAACTATACAGATAATGCATCAAGGAAAGAAAACGTGTACTATTTGGGGGAAAATCCTAGAAGAAAGTTTCTTAACCATAAACTGTACTTTCTTATTTTTTAATACTTATAATAGTGAATAGAAAGCCACTTGCTTCCAGTGGAAACACTGGCTGTCACTGTGACTCTACTAAAATGAAACTAGAGAATTGTGTTGGGACATCACCCAAGCATGTAGATTCTGCCTCCAGGGGGTTAATAAAGGCTGTTAGTCTGCCATTGCCTGATCATGCCCATTTATCAGGCTGTGGATTGAATATCCACCCCACTTTAGTTCAGAGGCCCTGCTGAAGTCATCCCACCTTTGATCAGAGAATTAAAGTACTGCAATACTGTAGCCAAGTTGTTCAGCACTGTCTTGGAGAGAGAGAGAGAGAAAAAAAAAAAGGAGGCTAAATACAAAGAAAAAATTTTAACTGGTGTGTGTCTCTTTTCTATGCCCATCTCCCTGAAACTGAAAGAATAAAAGGAGAGCTTAGCTCAGAAAGGGAAGAGAAATCTGGTCTGGGGGAGTCCTAAAATAACTATAAAAGCAAAATATTCTTGTTGAACTCTGGCTAGATGTTTTTACCTGTAAAGGTTTTGTCTCCGAGATCTGCTCATCCTTTCTCTCTAAAAAAAAAGAAAAAAAGAAAAACAAAGGTGATTATCAAGTGCCACACAAGCATAAGGTCATACCAACATCAAATATAATATTCTGGCTCTCTTTGCTGTAATCAGACGTCTGAAAGAAAATTGTAAAGGAATACTCTGTGAGACAGTTGTGCTTAATGTTGTAGGAAGAACGTGATCAATTTTCTTGTTGTTGATCTTGGTGTTATTGTTTTGAGGGAAAGGTAGGAGATAATTCCAGAAGCAGTAAGAACAATCCTTGGTGTCAGGGAGTTCATTTTAGAAAGCTATTATAGAAATAAAGCAGGAAGGAGATAAAAGTCTAACTTACTAGTAATTGAAAACTTGGTGGGATCATCTGAAAAACTTTTAGGAAGTGATATGGTAGAAGTGAGACAGGATTTGAGGATGGCACAGAGGATTCTAGGTTAGAGGCTATTTATTTACTGATTGATTGATTTTTAAAGTTTATTTTCTTTATTTTGAGAAAGAGAGAGAGAGCATAGACATGGCAGAGAAAGAGGGAGAGAGAGAGAATCCTAAGCAGGCTCCACACTGCCAGCATGGAGCCTGATGTAGGGTTTGAACCCATGAACTGGGAGATCATGATCTGAGCTGAAATCAGATGTTTAACTAACTGAGCCACCCAGGCACCCTTAGATTAGAGGCTATTTAAACAATGATGTTGTCAACGCAAACTAAGATTATAGGAAACCGAACAAATTTTGTTTTGGACAGAGGGGGTTAAGATAAGTTTCTGTTGGAGCTGAAGTACATGTAGAACACCTTTTTGGATATATCCAGGAGGCAGCTAATACGCTGAGCTTGGATGTGCTCAGATCTAGTGATAGAGATTTGGAAATCAACACTCTGTGCTACTTGTACTCACAGAAGTAAATGAAGTACTCCACGAAGGCATGACAAAGCAAAACCTCAAGAAGACCAAAGGCAGATTTCTTGGTTACATCCTACATATAAGGAGACACCGGGGGAAAGGGGAGCAGCCAAAGAGCAGAGAGGCAGGAGAACCACAGATGCAGGTGACACTGTCAAAAACAAAATGGTAGAAAACAAATCGGCTGAAAATCGGTAACCCAGAAAAGAAGAAATAAAGGTTGGTGAGATACTGAGAAGACAGGGAACAGGATCAGAGTTTAATTCCCGTGATACCTGCTTTTTCCCCTTGTGGTTCTACAAGCTGTCGTGCTATTTCATTCACTTTGTATTTCAAACCTGCTGGCTACTCTGGAGGAAGCCCCTTCCCTTCCATCTTCCTCTTGGTTAACTCCTGCTCATACTCACACTTGCCCACGCACTACCCCCACCCAAAGGGCTGCTTTTGCACTTCCAATGTCCTCTAATAAAACACATGTCATCCTCTATTATACATTTCATTTAATACCCTGTAGGACTGACACACTTCTCTGTCTTCTCAACAACAATCCGAGCGAGCACTTGAGAGTAAGGATACTACACCTGCTTCTGAATGGGGCAGTACTTGGTACACTGTAGATGCTTCTAGATCACACATCACAGCCTCTTGATCAGCAATGAGAGAATCTAGCCCAAGGAGGCTCATCTCAAACAAGTTTGATAGTATTAATTGGAGGTGAAGGAGGACTTAAGCAAATACAATTAGGAAAAATTATAGCTTATCGGTGAAGTGTGCATGGTGAGTGGGCTTGTAGGCAGAGAGACAAAAATGACTAATTGCCTCATTTTCACATCTAATGCAATGTTGCCTAGTTATTTGACCACCAGATTCTGGGAACATCCCATAATCAGTGTATTTCTTCTCTGCCCTTAATTTGAGCTTCTAAGTTTTCCTTGGCCCTCTCACTCCTGGCTGGCAGCCCTAAAATATCCCACTGTCTGATGGGATGCTGCTTAGCACATAAATCAGTGACACTTTTGTCTCCCAGCATGAAGACTATGAAGAGTTTACTCTTTGAAGAACCTCAAAGTGAACTGGAGAGATCAATGGGTCTCACTTCCAAGGAAGCGAATGATTTTTTACCTATACTAGTTTGCTGCTAGATTTTTTTTAAGATAGCCAGGCAGAGAGCCTCCCAACCATTCTCAGTGTGAACTGTATGATAACCACATAGGACAGAAAATATAGATGGTTTAATTCTGTTCTTCTTGAAGGTGACCTAACAAAACATTTCAGTGAAAGTTTAGGGACCAAAACTTCTAGTCAGTTCCAGTCATCTCAAGAAGTATATGCTATACTTCTGTAAATGTCAGATGCTATGCTGACCTCTGAGAATAAGGTAGCCGTGAACTTTCCTTCATGCTCCTTACCATCTAGTAGAGAACTCTGATGAAAGTTTAATTATAAAGTAAGCAAACAAACACAAATAAATGACAACATGAAGGACAAAATGCTTCTAACATATTAATTTAGTGGCTGAATATTCTTCTCTTAAAAAAAGCAGAGTTCTGGGGTTCTTAGGTGACTCAGTCGGTTAAGTGTCCACCTCTTCCGTTCAGGTCATGATCTTGTGGCTTGTGAGTTCGAGCTCTGCATCGGGCTCTGTGCTGACAGCATGTAGTCTGCTTGGGATTCTGCCTCCCTCTCTTTCTGCCCCTCCCCCGCTTGCTCTCTATCTCTCTCTCTCAAAATAAATAAAAATAAACTTTAAAAAATTGTTTAAAAAGAATCAGAGTTTTAAATTTCCTTACAGATTCCATCAACTCTAAAAATCTTAGTGAAGTATAAAGATTTAAAGATTATCATTCACAGGTTTTTCTTTCCATTGGCAAGAAATGCTCTTATTACAGCAAGAGCACTGTGGAAAGAATCCTCAACCTCACCTGTCCCTTCATCAACTTACCCTCAGGTTTCTAAAATGCCAATATGATCACATTATTCTCCTGCTCATGCATTTTCAGTGGGTTAATGTTAGCCACAGAATGAGCCCAGGTTCTTTTAAGTGGTCTGTGGGTTTTCTTGTGTTTTTGTCATCCAGCCACTGACTATGGCCTTTCAGCCCTATTTCTACCAAATAGCCCTACCATCTTGATGCATACACCACACATATACAAACACTTTATGCTCCACACTGTAAAACCAAGAGTTCTCAAAACATACTACGATGGCCTTTAAGTCCAACTTGCACAAATTTTCCTGTTGCCTGGAAGCCGCCCCCTACCATTCCTACTTCCTCCCTTGCTGCAGTAACTCCTCCTTCCTTCAAGACATAGCTCCTATGTCCTTCCATAGCAGTAGGTGGTGAAAGAGTTCCTTCTCCATCTTAATGCTATTTGTGCTCCTGTGGCAACCATCACTTGCTTCTGTGTCAGCATTTGCTGCACTGGGTTTATTCATGTGTCTCTTCTACTAGGTAGACTCTAAGGGCCTTAAAAACAGAGACTGTTTATTAGAGTTATTTTCCTATCCCGAGAGCATAAACCAACGGCCGGTGTATGGTAGTACTCAACATACATTTACCGATAAATGCATTTATCCACAATAAACCTGTGCCATTGACAGTAATAGATATTTCACACAAAGCAGTGACGCTTAAGTAAAAGAGCAAGTAATAAAAGAACGTTATTTTAAGCGAATTTGGCAGGGACTGGAATTCTATTTCTATAAAAGCTGTCATGTATCACAGTTTAACCCAGGGGTCTAATAGATGTAATCCTGTTTCGGGGGAGTACTACAAAGCATCAGTAAATAGCAAGTACTTTAAAAAAAAATTGTTATCGAGATAAACTGATTTTAAATGCCCTGGTCTTATGTGCCTGTACATTATCCTACAGACTCACATTTGGATGGCCCTTTAAATAATGCCATTTCTAAACACAAGCCTGCAAAACACTAAGCTGAGAATTTCTAGATGAAACCACTTTTACAGCAAACTTAAAACCTTATAGAGTTTTCCTGTTTTAATTAAAAAATATATATTTCACAATAATCTCATGATGGCTTGCACTCAGACTGCAACCTATAATAGTCTCTGATTTTTATGGCTGGTTTTCTGTGGCATATCTGATGTACAATGAAGTCTTAAATGCTTGCTTAATAAGAAATTTTAAATACAGATTATGTGATTCCTCCTTGCAACACTTTCTGCTTAATGCCCTTGTTCTGCAGGAGACTTCATTAACATGTGCCCTGCTCTTGTCCTCCAAGCCCTCATTGCTTCAGACAAGCATGGGTTTAATTGAGAGAAAACCAAGCTGTAACTGTGACTCAGGTGTGAAGGCTGTTTCTCTCGGCAAATTAAATCCAGTGGAATGACTGAGTGTTCCTTTCCATACCCTTCTGATAGATTTAATACTGCATATTAATTGTTGTTCTCATATCCTCCTCTATGGGATTGTTTTCCCTGGGATCCTAGTGAGGGTGATTGATGTTCATATAAATTTGATGGTTTCATATAAAGAAAGAAAAAGTAACATGTGCTAGTAAAAACACTAGTTTATAAGAACTTAGAGCAACCTAAATATTAATACAATATTAACACATGCTTTTGCAGATGTAAAAGGAAAAACTTTGGTTAATAAAATTCAAAGGTGAAAATCAGAAAAAAAAGCCTGTTTTTTTAGGTATAGTTTGTAATACCTTATCTTTGTGACATACAAACTGATGTGTCTTTTGGTTTACCAGTTAACCCAATTGGCAAGAATTCTTTGACCGTGTTCATAGTGACGCTAAAACAATTAAGGAGAAAATGAAGATTTTAGAGTGTATGTTTCCAATATCCCCTCATCCTCATGCTGAACTGTCAGGTTCTTCAGGACAGGAGCGGGCTATGCCTGCATCACCCAGAGGCTCCTTATGTGTTTCTCGAGCTTGAACCTCACTGTAACATATTTAAGTTTACTTAGTACAAGTGTAAAGATATCATTTTTTAAATCAACCCTCATTTTTCTTTCTCACCAATTTCTTTATAATTTTTTTTCTCATTATTGGGCACTTTTTTCCATAAACAGCCTCAAATCCTTTCTAAAATAAGGCAGAACACACACACACACACACACACACACACACACACAAATGAAATGAAGAAAGAAAGCTAACTCAACATTTTCACAGAGAAAGAAAAAAGTAATTGTAAGTTTACTTTATAATTATATTTCTAGTTTATTTTATATTATTGGAGTCTCGTTTAACTGAAAGTTTCTGCTTTGGGCAGCTTATAGTTTATGTAAAATTACTTTGCTAAACTGGACTTTTAAGGGTGAAGCAAGTTCACTTGTGAAATCCAACCACATCTTTATTAACTAAAGGCCATAATGAAGGCTGAATTTCTTGCTGAAAAAAAAAAAATTATCTTGGGTATAGATGCTAATCTAAAGCCTACTTCATGAATTTGCTTATTTTTTCTGTTCCCTTCAGACATTAGCCGGCCAAAGCCATTACACATACATTAATTACACCAATTAGTCCCAACTGCACATACACATACATTCCAGATTTGATTATCTGAGCTAAAAGAAGTGGTTAGGCATGGCACAAATAATACAAATGAGCAAAAAATTCAAATCCCATGTACATTGAACTAATGAGTGTATTATATATTTTTGGTATAACTCAGTTACCTTATTATGCTTTCTTAATTCAACAATGTAATTACCTTAAATTTTCTTATTCCATCCAGGTAATGATAGGGAGAGCAGACCTAGATTTATAACAGGCATTGGGAAAGCCAGCCTACTACAATTTAAGGATTTGGTCATAGTCTTCTCTTTCTTCTTTATTTTCAAATATGTATTTTTTACCTAGCTGGACATCCTCCATACTGTTGCTTAAACTCTCTCCCATGTCCAGCACACAGGGATTATCCTCACAAGCATAATAGTAAGCATTCATTCATTCATTCCCTGGGATTAAGAGAGGCTGGAAGGAGGCTAGTCCCTACCTTAGAACAATTCCAGCGTTTATTTCCTTGGAGTTTGGGGAGTTCATTACTTTTTTTGAGTTGACCTTCATAGCATTCTGCTAGTTTTGATCACCCTGTGTAAGACAGTATAGTGTAATGCGGTGTAACTCAAACTTTAGTGTGCAAAACAAAACAATTTGAGGAGTTTGTTTAAACACAGATTGCTGGCCTCTCGCCCCCAGGGTTTGTGATTCAGTATGTCTGGGATGAGGTTCAATAATTTGCATTATTACCAAAGTTCTGAGGTGATACCGATGCTGTTAGTCTGGGGACCCCACTTTGAGAATCACTCTAGTGTAATGGTTAAGAATGCAGCTTCATGGGGTGCCTGGGTGGCTCAATCAGTGGCCGACTCTTGATTTCAGCTGTCATGATCTCATGGCTGGTGAGTTCAAGCCTGCTTGGGATTCTCTCTCCCTCTCTCTCTGCCCCTCCCACCCGCATCGTGCTTTCTCTCTGTCTCTAAAAATAAATGAATAAACTTTAAAATATAAATTAAAAAATAAGTAAATAAATAAAAAGACTGTACCTTCATGAGTTTAAACCCAGTTCCAGCATAACAAGCTGTATGACCTAGGACAATAGGAAACCTGTAACCTGAAGGTAATTATACCAACTTACTTCATAAAATCATTTTGGTGATTAAATGATTTATACATTGAAAATGCTTACAATGATGTGTGGTACCTAGTAAGTAGTAAGTGCTAATTTTTATTATTGGTACTGTTGCTGTTGTTATTTACAAACACAGGTTATCCAGAATTATTGTAAATGATTTAACGCTAAAAAACAAGAACAAAATGGCTTTCTTGGAAACACTTGGCTGAACATGGGACGCTGGAAGAAAAGGAATGTTGATAGGCTAACCCCTCAGAGTTACATAGAGAAGAAGATTCTGGGAAGCACGTGGGCCTTGACATATTACACCAGATAATCACAGGACAGGAGGAGAGTGCATGATAGAGGTGAGAGAAAGGGCAGTAGGGTGAAAGCCTGATTTTTCTCTGAGGTACAGATGTTAGGCTCACATTAAGTGTTCAGTAAATATGTGTCATATGTCTGATATTTGTTTATTTAGGCTCTGAGTCAGAATTGAGTGTATGAACATGAGCAAAAACAGATATGCTCTCTGTTCTCCTACAGCTTAAAATTTAGTATAAAAAAAAATCATAAAAGTCCATGTAAAAAAGCAAATGTCACTGGTGCCAAATGAAGAGGGTCTTACTGCTTTTGAGATGTTAGGTGACACTTCTCTGAAAAGCAAGGGATTGAGCTGAGGTCTGAAGGACAGCATGGGCAGGAGTACAGTTGTAACCCACAAACATTGCAAGTTAAGTCATAGAAATTTCTCAATTACTGAAATGAATTGATAGATGATAAATAGATGAATAGATGCTAGATAGATGGATGAATGATGTTGAATCAATGCCTATTATTAATTAATGATTATGTGTGAAAGTTACAGAAAACTCAACTTTTCAGGGTCCTAAATCAATAGGAAATCATTTTTCTTAGGTAAAAGAAGTCTGGGGAAAGGATATTGCCGAAGTTGGTTCAGTGGCTCAACCTTTCCGGGACACATGGCTCTGGAATTACCTGGGCTGTTGCATCTCGAAGGCCACCTCTTGGTCTCAAGATAAATGCTATATTCACAGCAGAAAAGGGGTAGGTTCCTGGTAGTTCTCCACTCCCCCCAAAACATATTTCTTCCTGAGTATCATAGGTCAGAATCGATTCACCAATAACCCCAGAGGCAAGCCAGACTGGAAAGTAACAAAAGCAATTGTCTTGATTTCCTTAGTTAACCTAAGGACCCCCTTCACCAGGAGGGCTGTGGGTACAAAGCCAACATCTTGTTACCTAGGAAGAAGGAACAACAGTTTCTGCTACAAAAACATACATAATTTTGGTTTCTGGGTGCATTTATAGTTATTGGGTTGTAAATCTGAGAGTTTGGTGAACATAACAATAAAAATTGATGTATGTCTGACTGTCTTTTAGCCTGGGTTGGTAGAATTCCCAAAGCCCACAGAAACATTCATTAAGGCTTTTTTTTTCCAGAATGATGATTATTTTGATACTATGAAGTGGAATTCTCTTTTGCTCCTTGTGGAAGGAGGGAACAAGCAATCAATAGGAAATTGAATATTTATTGGAAATAAATGATAATTTTTTGGAAAAGCTCAAAATAATTTAGAATTTACTATTCACTGGTGCAAAAGATTGTGGAAAACTTAAGCATATCAGTGAATTGTTTTGAAATGAAAATCAACATTTTCTACCTTTCCATTTATGTTTTAATTAAACAATTCTGTCTAAATATAACATTTTGGTCATTTGGGGGGAAGAACACTGAGAAAGCAATTTTACTGTCCAAATTATTGAAGTTGTTTTTACTTCAAAAATAACTCAAGATAGAGTTGACTTTTATTTATTTATTTATTTATTTAGGTTTTTCTAAAGTTGTTATTTACTTATTTTGAGACACAAGAGAGGGGCAGAGAGGAAGAGAAAGACAGAGAATCCCAAGCAGGCTCTGCATGGTCAGCACAGAGACTGATGCAGGGCTAGAACTCATAAGATCATGACCTGAGCCAAAATCAAGAGTGAAATGCCTATCCAACTGAGCCACCCAGGCATCCAAAGATAGAGTTGACTTTTAAATATACTTTTATTTTTTATTTTAAACCTGGTAGTGACTTTTTTTTTTAATCCATTTGGGTAAACATTTCCCTTTTTTTTTTTTTTTTTTTTTTTTTTGTAAATGGTAGATATTTAGCATATTTGAATTTTGAATTTTTTGAATCTTAAATGGTTTTCAGTGTATTGTTTTTTGTACTGTCCTAATTTTTTCCTATTCATTTTTTAAAAGAATTTCAAGCTCAAGTATCCTCTTCAATAGAAGGTGGTATTTCTGACCTACCACCAGCCTCAGGTCCTTTGCCTCATAGACCCAGAGGCAAGGAGCAGATAAGCAATCACTCCTCACTCCTGCTTCCTTTTCTGCAATCTCTTTCTCATAGGGATCTTCACACCATGTTGCCTTGATAGGCTTACTTCTTTTGTTCAGTATCAAATAGTATTTGTGTCAGTCTTGCTACAAGTCAGACCACATTTGCTGTCTTTCCTCTTCCCTTAGCTCCTTTGACTGCAAGAATGTGTCTCATTTATCTCCCTTAACCCTACTACCCGCACACATGGGAGAGAGAAGCGGCAGAGAAAGAGTTGTAGAAATAAAGTTACAAAAGTCAGGAGCAGAGTGACCCTTAACATAAAATGTCAGCTGCAAAAGTGATAGATGAAGAATGATGATAAAAATAAACTGCTAAGAAGATGTCCACTTTTGCTTTCTTTATGACCTAAGTAATCAAGCCCAGAATAAAAGAATGTAGCCAGTTCACTGGGCAATGGCAAAAAGAAAGCTTTTAGACACTGGACCTTTTAAAAGAACAAATATGTGAACTGAGCTCTGTCTCTATAGTCAAAAAACCTTCCTCATTTTAATTAGAAAGTATAATGGGGTGGGGGAGATATAAAGAGAAGGAATAGAGTTTAATATTTATAGGGAAAGATGAGGAGAAAATGTGAAAGGTCTTAATAGTTAGCCCTAATGTGCACAGAATTGTGTACAAAAGGATATAAAGAAAAGTTATTAATAAATAACTCAAATGACTGTCAGCTGTAGAATTATTGAATAAATTAGGGTATATCTGATGAGGGAGCTTGGGGCAGGCTGAGGGCAAAATGCAGGCTGGCACCCGACCCCCCACAGGTGGGATCTGTGTGATATTCCTTGGACACTGCTGGCTACAAGAACAAAGGAAAGAGGTCTAAGTGCTTGCCATGGTGATGTGGGAAACTAAGGCAAATTAAAAATTAAATTCCCTTACTGCCTACAGCCCATAGACAAGTCCTTGACCGGCAGAGTGACCTCCCTCTAGGAGCTCAGTTGCCTGGATGATGGCACTTTGCTAGGGGCAAAAAAGAACCCTGGCTTAACATTACCCCAACCTCGAGGATCCTGTAAGTCAACTTCCTTTATCTCAACTGCCCCAAAATACATGCTGGCAATCATACTCCAAGCTTATGGCCCCCCAATATACATCTGAAGGGTCTCATGACTGAGGTTTTATTAAATGGTGTTTCCCTAGCAACAGCTAGTCCCTTAAGGTCCTGGAAACCTTGCTTCCAAAATTCTATACAGACTTACTCTATCCCTGACCACCCCCCCGCCCCGCCCACCTGAAGGTATATAATGAGTTACCCATCATGATCCCAGCGTCTTTGTACCAAAGACGTCTTCCAGAATTCTTTCTTGGCTGTCGGCTCCAGACCACCCCACCATCACCCCAAAACTTCATCATATCCATAAAATGAAAAACTACTGAGTGACTAGAAAAAAAATTATATATACACACACACTCACCTGTATGCACACACATACACACACACTCACATATGCCTCACATATATGTCAAGCTTCGTAACATTTAATCCTCATAGCCACGTTATAGGTAAGATACTATCATCATCCCTATTTTAAAGATGATGAATCTAAAGCACAGATGTGTCAAGTCACCTGTTCAAAGTCACACAGCTCATAAGTGGAAGAACTGGGATTCACACCTGGGCAGCTCCATTCTTAAGCCCTGAGTGATCCTTGAAGCGAAATACTCAAAACTCACCATTAAATGAAAAGAAAAGTTCGCTGAACAGGAGGGGGTATGCTGATGGTCCCATTTTTGTAAATGTAATATAGAGCTACAAAGAAAGAGTAGAACCGAATCAAAAGCTAAAGAAGAAAATGAGGCAATCTAAAGCTCTCTGGCACATCCCCAACTAATTATAAAACGCATTAAATTGTGTTAGGGAGATGGAACATTCCAAAATTCCTCTAAAGCATTTGGCTCGCTCTGAAATGCCCCTTCCGCTGTAAGAGAAGATCCTTTCGTATCCCCTCTACTGACCCGCTTGATTGTGTCAGCTCTATTAGAAAGCTGCTTCTCACTAATCCAAGTTGACTTTTTATTAGCCACTTATACCTGAAGCACTAGACACATGACAATTTTAGGGTTTCGAAGGTGAGGTCACTTAGATCTAGGCAGACTCAGATCTCGGCCGTGACCAAAAAAGACAGCATTCGAACTTGACGTTTAGCTTAACCGGTGCACTTTTCACCACCTGCTTTTAATTCTTCTGCGAGGAGAAAACTAGGGAGAATAGAACAAATCCAGTGACCCCAAGCAAGTGAGGGGGAATAAGAGAGCAGCTCTTTGCAATATAGGATTTCTCTCCAGTGGTATGTGGGCGTGAACTAAAAGATAAAAGTGCCAAGGTCAGCCCACAGCTCCAGGGGTCCTCTCCCAAGATGCCCAGCCGGGGATAATTACCCTCACACTGGAAAATTACCTACTTTGTCCCTCAGGCGCAGAGACAAAATAAATCAAAGCACTTGCCAGGCCTGGATTTGTCAGCCTGCCACTTTTCTGTTTTTAGTGTTTCACATTCTCTGAGTGATTTATTTATCTGTGTAAATTTCGAAAGTAATTCATTAATATTAGAAAAAGGCTGGGACTTGCTCTTCAGTGGGGGAGGGCTTTGGAACAGGGAGAGCCATTTGTTGATGTATTCAGTCTTTGTCTCCACCCTGCCAAGGGCATCACACCTACTTTCGTTATATTCTGACCCGAATTTCTTGGATCTGCGGGAAGAGGGGAAGGGAGTGTCACTGAGATGTTAGGAAATGTTAGTCTACAATCCCCAGTGAACTTTGAGACTTATGTATGAAAGAAATGTTGGTATGGGGCATTCGGCTTCATTTTTCATAAGTTATTTTGTATCTTGAAGAACTTCAAAAAATGTAAAAAGGAAGGCAGAGAATTTTCAAAAAGGGCTAGTAGGCAACTGACTAGAAACACAATCCCCAGGATCCCATCTCTGCTCCGATGGGTCACTTTCTCCAGGTCAAATTGCTTCATCCTGTTGTTCCAGAGTCTTCTATATACTGGAAGCAAAATAAGACTTACAATATTGGAATATAGAATTTTAGAACTGAGACAACACAGTTAATCCCACAATGCCTTATTTATACAGAAGACTACTTGCATCTTGGGTTTTGGCGAAGTTACATGAGTCATTAGTGAATGGTGGAGTATGAGGGTTCAGGTGTCTGGTCTCCCTACCTCAGGAGTTTCCTGCCACCTTCATAGATGATGAGCCAACAGCCTATGGGAAATTTATGATGACAAATAATACATCTATTTTTAATGGGGCTATTTACTTCATTTTTCTGTGCTTCCATTTCCTTAAGTAGAAAATAAGAGGTCTACAGAGTGACAATGATGTGGTGAATTCCTTATACAAACATTTTTTCAGATCCACCAACCATTTGGAAAAACAAACAAATAAACCAATGACAGAGACATATGGTAACTGAGTAGAAAAGTCCAATAACATAAATAAAGGACAGCCAGTGAATTACTAAAGAAAACTTCATCTTCTCTAAAGTCAGCAACATATGGAGTTCAGGGCCTGAAGCTGGGTTTCCTGAAATAAAGGCTTACGTTGTAAGATGCTCTGGAGAGAGGGCTCCATGACTGGATGTCTAAGTCTGGGCACATGGCGTGTTGGACATAGCTCTGTGTAGAGATGATGTGGGAGTCAAGCACCTAAAATGTCATCAGGAATCCTGAGTCAAGAAACCAGTTTACACTTGCTTAATATAGCATTTATTAAGCATGTATAAGCAGAAAACATTTTATTCATGAACTATCTGTTATGCAATATTCCACACAACACATAAGGAAAACTCCAGGCAAAAGCCTAGTCAAAGAACACCCTGTGCTGCCCTTTTCTCAGTTCAAGGCCATCTTCTCAGCCCCACACCTCATACTCTCTGACCATGGCCCTTCAGTCCTCTGACAGTCCTCACCTTCGGAGTTTATGGTTGAGGGTCATGCCCTGAATGCTTTTCCTCTTTGTAAGGCTGGAGGAAAAATTAGAGCGAGAGAGCAAGAGACAGAGAGGAGCACCTATTACCAAAGGGCAGAGGGGCTGCGGGTAACCAGTCATTCTCTCTGGACAGTGAAAGGGGACTGAATTAATAATTACACCAGTATAAATGGTATAAACCAGAGCCACCCCCTGCAAAACAGCATGTGCGGTCATCCTATAAAGAAGACTGCTAGTAGCTCCGGTGGTAACTCAGGTTGCCACTGGCCATTGGCCCCTGCAGGGCAGGTGAACGCCAGCATATCTCATCATTTCAATGCCCTTCTCCCTTTTCCCTTCTCTAGACATAAAGCTATCAGAGTTTCCAGAGAGAATTGATTGCTCCTTTTTCCAGGTGTCCTTAGCTCTTTGTCTATGTCTATATTGTATCTGTATTATATTGTATCTGTTTGTAACCAAGTATATGTGTATATTTTATAGTTTTATAGCAGTAATTAACATGTCTGCCTTCCCATCCAGAACCAAAAGTGCTCTACTCTGCAGATAGTAGGAGTTCAATAAATGTTTATTGAATGAACAAATGCACGATGCATGAAAGAATAACTAAAGCACAGCTTCTAGTTAACCAGCAACTGTGACTCCCTGAATTTGTGTTTTCACCATTCTGGTTTAAAGGCTATGAACTTGAGGACAATTGCTTAATATCCCCCTTGCAGATTCCATCCCTAACCTTTGCTCTTCAAACTTGTTCTTTATTCTGATCCACAGCCAACCCTTTTTGTCAACCTCAGAGACTTCTTGGTGTCAAATGAAACTCTGAGATATCACTTAAAATTTCTTTAAAGATAAAATATTTGTGCAAAAGGAAGGAAAATGCCTTAATTTTCAATGCTTTGACAAAAGTAGTGATGAGAATTCACAGTGTGTGCACAGCCAGGTTGTGTTGGTGATGAGGAAGAAAGAGATTCATCGCCCTTTCTGAGATTGAATACGCCTTGCTCTTTACTATCAAGGACAAGGCAAGGTAGAAGAGAACAAAAACCGAAGGGCAAGATGGTTAAGGGACAAGATTAATGACATTCATAAAATTGATGGAGGCCTGCGGGCTTGAAGTGATTGTAATAGCTCACGTGAAGCCCAAGGACGTAAATATTTTAACAAACAATCACTTTTGGTCTCATATCCACCATGGGGCCACAAAGCAAAAGTGGGGATATTAGTCTCTCTCTGAGGACTCGGTTATTTAACAATTAAAGGAAGGAAAAAATAACCTAAAAGGATTTCCCCTTCATATTATTTCTCTCTGAAACTATACTCAATTAATTCAAGACTTGGAGTACCAAGATTCTCATTCACATTGCTTTTCTGTACCCTGCAGGCTTTGAGATGTTCGTAGCATCTAGTTTTCTCTGTTTAAACTTGAACATATACATGTGGTCTTCCCTCCCCGGAGTGAGTCTTTTTAGTAAATTGGATGGGAAACTCAGGCTCTCATCTGTCATTGTACTTAATTGCCCTTGGTTCAACCCATTTTGTTTTTTGTTCCTTTTGAGGGACATTTCAGTAAGGAGAGTACTTCTTCAGTGTCAACCAGGGGGAGCTCCCCAGGTGCCACACATTCAGTGTCTAACACTGGACTCTAGGCCAATTCAGTCAATTTCCCTCATCCCATTCCAGTCCCTGCACACAGGCCAAGGCAAAGTGGCACTGTGAGATAGATTGGGGAGCTGATTACTGCCAGCAAGAAGAGAGTGACATTGCTCACTTTGGAAAGGTAAATCAACTTCATAAAGTGTATCACCAGTTTAATAAGAGTCTATATTTATTGAGCACTAATTATGGGCCAGGAACTGCATTGAGTGATTTACAAACATTATTTCATTAAACTATCACTACGGTTTTATGAAGTAGGTACTTTTATTATTGTCCAGCTTCAAATGTTGTAACTAAGATTTAGAGAGGTTACGTAACATACTCAAGGTCACAAATCTAGGAAGTGGAAAAGCTCTGAGAGTTCCCCCTTTAATTAATCTACTATGATACCTCACATATTAATGCATGAAAAGAGACAAAGCACTAAGTAAATGATGGTCAATTTTCAAAACACGAGAGAGGTACTGGCTAAAATTATATGGTGACCAAATGTTTAAAAGAACTCTGAAAATCTCAAAAGCAGAAGCATATTTGCATTATAGCACTAGTGATTTTGTTGAGTTTTTTTTCTTTTTTTAAAAATTTTTTAATGTATATTTATTTTGAGAGAGAAAGACAGCACAGAGCCCGTCACGGGGCTCAAACCCATGAACTGGGAGATCATGACCTGAGCTGAAGTCGGACACTTAACCGACTGAGCCACCCAGGCGCCCCTTGTTGAGTTTTTCTTAAGGACCGCCTGTGAGGGTGTATTCTTCATGGGAATATGGGATGGGATAATAGTCAAGACCATCAAGACTCAATGGAAGTAACTAATGCTCGATTAGTTATGAAGTAACAGCTCTTCAAGGTAGCTAATGTGCTCAACATTTCCCCCTGTCCATCCCTGTTTGGTTTCCCAGGTCCCATCCATCCAGGAGACAGGATCTGGGAATGTGGTAAGTGTCTCCCTCCAGTGGTTAGTTCCATATGTCATCCATTTCTTCTGCTGACTCTTCTGGTATCTGAGTCTCTCAGCATTTTTTTCACTCCTTATTTTTTTCCTTTGCATCTCTTACCTCTGTATCTCTTTACCTCTGAATTTGGGACTCTCCTCCCTTGCCTTCCTCTTCACTCCCCATTTAAATATCCTTCCTCCTATTGGGACTTGCTATTGAGCATAAGTCTCCAAATTCATTGAGACGGGGACCTGTTTCATAAAAATTATAAAAATAAAGTGAAACTGCAATTTTCTAGATCAAAACTAAAACAGTTTCCAACACTTTAAGAATTCCACCCTAGACACTAACTATGGTATTAATTTGGAAATTCCATTTCATAATTCTGTAGAACAAAAACTTACTATCAATTAAATAATACTGACACATGTTGAGAGATGTGATAGCCTGGCATTCAAGAGCGTAGGCTCTGGAGGCAGACACTAAATAAGCTGGCTCAGGTGCTTATAGCCATGTCACCTTGAGAAAGTACCTTCATTGCACTGTGCCTCAGTTTTCTCATTTGTCAAGTGGGGATAATTATATTAATTAGTTTGTAGGGTTGTTGTAAATATAAAATGAATTCATGTATAAAAAACATTGAAGAGAGTAGAGGGTATGCGGTAAGTAGTCAAAGATGTTATAATTATTACAAAGTCTTCACGATGTCAATATCTGCTCCAATAAACCAGAGAAATGATTGATTGATCTTAGGCTGACCAAGCAAACTTATGCCTAGATGCATAAATAAACACCTGCTTAAGATTTATACTCAGTCTCTGCAGTATCCTTGGTCTTATACAAGCAAAGCAACAACACAGAAGTACTTTCTCCAAATACTTGCCCAAGAATAGAAGAGAAAAAAAGGAACCTATCTATTTTAAGATTTTGTTGTGGGAGGAGGAACATGGAAGTAGATGTCAGAAGAATTAGCTTCTACCTCTGATATTCTCATGTATGAGTTTTAAGAACTCCTGAGCCTCTTCGTTTTTAATTGTAAAAACAATATTGCTAACCATAGTGACATTTCAAAGTCGCCATGTCAATAAAATGAGATAAAATAATGAAAACATGTCACAAATTATAAATCTCTATATACTTCTAGTGGTTACTGCTTTGTTTTTTCAAAAAACATTTTAGAGCACTGATGTTAAGCATTATCCTTGTTGGCCACAACTTTATGCAAAGCCATCTGATATGTGCTAGATATTTCCATAACAGCTCTCCACATGCATATCATTATCTCTGCTTCACAGGTGGGAAAACTATGGCTTGGAAAAATTGTGGAATGCTCGAAGTTACACAACGTTAAATGACACTTAGATTTTTTAATACAGTTTTTCAGTTTCCAAAGTCCAGACAATTCTTTCAATTATGTAAAAGCAGCTTCTTTACAGTACCTCTTTCCTGGTGCAATTAACTAGATAAAGGTATAAAGCACAGTAGCATTTCTCCGGGAATATATAGTAACTACATATTTTTAGTATTTAGAAAATAACACATAATCAATCACATAACAGAATGTATGTTTATCAACACTTCTGTAACAAATAAGGCATAACAATTCAGGATTTTAGTTAGACCAAGGAAATTTATTTCTCACTCATTTAACAACACACATTGATATTTCTGGGCAGTGAACAGCATTCTTCCCTATAATGATTTATAGGCTTGGGTTCCTTCCACCTTGTGGCTCTGCCTTCAACTTGGGTCTTGGAGTCCTCGGTTCCCAGCCAACAGGAGAAAGAAAAAGAAACCCCACCTGCTTCTTAAGAAAAGCTTGACCCAGAAGTGACATTTCTCACTGATGTTCATAATCTATTGGTGACAGGGAGTCATGGGGTCACATCTGCTGCAAGAGGGGCTGGCAAATATAAGGCCTGGATGGGCAACCACTCCAGCCACAACAATGCTCTCTGGAAGAGAGGACGCAAACATTAGTCATGGCTGCCAGAGTATGCAATACAGAATAAGGGATGAAAGTTTGCAATTCCCCCCCAAAAAACCTCTGGGACCAGGTGGGCTTTAGAATACAGAAATTTTGGGGCGTCTGGGTGGCTCAGTCGGTTGAGCGTCCAACTTCAGCTCAGGTCATGATCTCACAGTTCTTGAGTTCAAGCCCCGTGTCCGGCTCTGTGCTGACAGCTCAGAGCCTGGAGCCTGCTTCAGATTTTGTGTCTCCCTCTCTCTCTGCCCCTCCCCACTCATGCTCTGTCTCTCTGTCTCTAAAAAATGAATAAATCTTAAAAAAAATTTAAAAAAAGAATGCAGAGATTTTCAGATTTTAGGAAGATAATGCAGTCCCTGTACCACATTATATGCAACGCCCACATAGGGTCTAGCGAAGATCCCTCTAATCAAACCCAGTAGTATTTCTGCAGTGAAACAAATCAAATCACACCAAAATGCAATAGATAAAAATATAAATTGTTTCACATCAGTTAAAGTCAGTATTTCTTACCAAAGAGGCTTTCTAAAAGCATACAGCAGATGCATAAACGTTTAGATTTCAGAATTGCACACGAGGACTTGTGAACTGGCATCAGATAGGATTCAACAAAAACATAAGGGAAGGACTTCAGTGTCACTAGTGGCAGGTGTGAGAGCTCTCAGGCAAGTGAAAGGGGGTCAAATGTAACTGGTCAATTACCATGTGCTCTAGCTCCTTAGCACCTTAAATGTTTTGATCTTTTTGTGTTTCCAAATGCAGAAAGTTATTATGCCAAGTGATAGAATAAGCACTTAACCATTTGTTATGCACACAAAACAGCTGCTACATGGCATTTTCTTTCCATTTACAACACTAAGTAGATGAACTGACACTTTGAAACCGATCATCAAAATGTCCTTCCTACTAAGCTCTAGTCATCACCAATAGGCACTTTTAAATGAGTCATAAACCTTTCAACTCAGGAGCAGAACACCTTATGCTTAGCTTTATAGTATAGTCATTCCATTTGACTCTTTTTTATGGTATAAATAAGAGATAATTTATGAGTTTCATTTGGGCTCATTTTAAACTACTTTTAAATCCAGGCAACCTCAAACAGTCTCTTTGACCCAGGATATTTCTCAAGCCAAATTTTTTGATCCAGGTGCTAAATGCAGATGACCACACAGAGATAGATTCTATTGCTATGAATTAATCATTATGAGCTTTAATCTTTAGTGATTCAAGTCTGATAATGGCTAAATCTGGTGATGTGACCTTGATGTTAATTTTTTTAATTATATATTTTTTTGCAAATATAGGTCAGTTAACTTTCTCATGACTCTAGCTATGTTTTCCAATCTCGTGGGTTCTAACAAAGGCACTAACCTCAGGCAATTTGGAAAGGCTTTGTTGCATGATAATGAGAAGTTGAACAGCACATACAAAAACCTGATATTTATTTAAATAGCATCATGAATAAAAAAAACTGATGTTGCAGCATTCATCTCATGACAACAAACTACTTGAAAATGCTGTAAAACCTAAAAATAATGTATTTTAATTTTCCTAACAGCTTGAAGCAAGATTGGATGTTTTAAAATTAAAACCATATATGGCATTGACTGGTAAGTCTTAATTCAAACAATGAGGCTGCATATGACATAGTATTTCATATTAAGTTCAAGACATTAGCTCAAATATTTGTGTTGGTAAAAGACACAGAGTATGACAATTTATGTAAGTTACCCCCTTCAATTACTATCAAACTCTTTATCAAAGTAGTAGTAATATCATAAGTATACAAGATGTGCCTTTATGGCTAGTAGCTTGAAGATTCTTGAATATATCTACAACAAACATAAAACACAGGTCTTCCCCAAATGGGCTGAACTGAGCCCAGCTTTAGAGTTCCAACTATGACCATAGGGGTCAACTTTGGGCACATGACCTGTTTCCTCATTCGTAAACCAAGGCGAGTGGATTTACTGACATTAAGTCCATTTCAAGCTCTGGCATTCTGTGGTTTCAAACAACATTATTTCAGAAATACAAATTCATTTCACTGTAAGGAGTGTATATAGGGTTCTGTGGCTTCTGTTTCAAGTCATCATATGACAGGAACTCTTCCCCTTTGAATGAATCACTGCTGTTATATCCTGGTCTTCTTGACTCCACCATGCTCATAACACAAGTGTCAAAGAGAAGTTGCACCAGGTTAAGTTGCTGGGGTTGATCAGTCAAGGAAGACTTTATTCAATAGAGGCAAGAGATTGAACTCAACTACACTGAAACAAACAAACAAACAAACAAACAAAAAAAAAAAGCAGGAGAAATTTTAAGCACCGGAGTGAGCTAATGGAAAAGGACTGGAGGGCTTTAAGAGGAGGCTGGTCAAAGGTGATTAAAGCATCTGTATTTGCTCATTGGTACTTTTCAAAGCTAGGCTCCTACCCTTTCACAGAGATTGGGAGTTAGGAGTCCTATCTTTCTTGATAATTATATTTCAAAAGGATGTCTCCCAGATCCTTAAGAAAGATATTCCTGGGCTATATAAGATTTAGATCTTAAAGAGGTAGAGAAAGAATGTATAATTGCAAGTTTTCTAAAGTAGGTACTCTAAGCAAAAGGAGGCCAGGTATCTACAGTTAGGAAGAAAAGTGCCTAAAATTTAGTCAAGCTGAACAGAAAAGTAAGTCATTGGTAATATGTTCTTATAAACCAAATTCCATGGTTTGGAGGAGGCCAAACAGGGAATCCCCAGAGGCCAACATGACCTGGAAGTAACCCCCACAATTATGACAGGACACTTGACTTCAGGCAGCTTGCATGTAGGCAGCTGACTTACTACCATTTCTCTAGTGCCCAGCAGATGCCTGTCACATAGTGGTAATTCCATAAAAGGAGTATTCAATATGCAAAACTAATCTCTGTGAATCAGTTCGTGAAGATGGTCATTTTTCCTCTTACCTTCACCAACAGAGAATTCTTGACCATCTGCGAGTGCACTAATCTATTACCATGACTCTCATTAAGTCTATATAGAACAATGTCTTAAAATGGAAGAATCTATTTTACCTCTCTCCAGAGCCATGGCTGAGAACATGACCTAGGGAATCATGAAAGAGCTAAATTCAAGTTTTGGTTCTGATTTACAGTATTGGGTTGACCTTGAACCATTTTCCTAACCTTTATGAATCTCAGTTTTCACATCTTTACAAAAGAAATAACACCAGTACTGGGGTACCTGGGTGGCTCAGTCAGTTAAGCATTTGTCTCTTGATTTTGGCTCAGGTCATGATCTCACAGTTTGTGGGATCAGGCCCCATGTGCTGACAGCATGGAGCCTCCTTGGAGTTCTCTCTTTCCATCTCTCTCTCTGCCTTTCCCCTGCTTATATGTGCACACTCTCTCTCTCTCTCAAAATAAATAAACTTAAAAATAAAAAAAAAAGATTCTCTCCCTCCCCCACATTGGAAAGAGAAGAAGAAAGAAAGAAAGAAAGAAAGAAAGAAAGAAAGAAAGAAAGAAAAGACCAGTACCTACTTCACAGGGTTGTCGTGAGGGTTGAATAAGAATGTGTGGAGATAAGCACTGAGCAGAGGATTTTCCACAGAGTAAGCATGTAACAAGTACTGGCTTGTTTTAAATTTTTAGTGCTCTTCATGCCCAAGGCTTGCCAATAGTTTGTTAAATACATACATACATACATACACACTTACTTACTAAAGCAGATGGGTGATATTTTAATTCTATTACTGTTTCTGTCCTGGATGTTTGAACTTTAGATAAAGAAGTAGAAAATCATGCATTCATTGAACAGACCCAATATAGCCAAATGTGTCAAAGATTTCATCTTCATTGATATTTAATAAATAAAAGTAAATGAAATGAAATTCTTATTTCCAAAGGAGAAATTGATGATAAAATTTCTTACTGATTTGTGAAATTAATAAATGAACACAATTCATTGCTTATTCTAATTAAAAATCTGTCCCATTGTTTTCTTTGCCTGTTCTCTTGAACCCAATCCAATGTCTTTCACCCCAACACCCACAAAGATTGCTCTTATCAAGGTCACTAAAGACCTCCATGTCATGAAATTCCATGGTCAGTTTTCAAATGATTAACCTTGTTTGCAACATTTGTCTTTCTACCTTAAAATACTTTCTCCATGTGGCTTCCAGGACATCAGATTTCCCTATTTGATTTCTGCCCCTCTGAACATTCCTTTGCAATCTCTTTATCTGATTCTTCCTCATTTACTCAATTTCTCAATGTTACAGAGCCCATGGACTTAATTTTTGTACCTCTTCTTTCATAAATAATGCATTCCTTTGTTGATCTCATCAAGTCTCAAGCATGTAAATGTCATACATTTATAATATCATAAAATTATATCTGTAGCTCAGACTATTCCTTGGAACTCTAGACTTATGTACCAACTTTCTACTTAACGCACTCACTTCCAATTCCAATACATGGCTTAAAATTAACGTGTCCAAAACTGAGACTCGGATAATGACTACAAAACTTGCTTTAAAAAAAAAATTCCACAATGTAGTTAATGGAAATCTCCATTCTCCTAATTGCACAGGTCAAAAATTTAGTTGTCTTCTCCCAATAATAAAAATTCAAATTAATACTACACTGAGATACTGTCAAGTTTGGCAAAAATTCAAAAGGTGACAACATTCTTTCTATTGTGACTAGGGAATGGCTGTCAGAAGATAGGCACTTTCATACACTGCTTGTGGGCATGCAAAATAGTATTACTCCTCTGAAGGCTCTTTTGGCAATATTTAACAAAACTACATTTGCATTTACCTTTTGATTAGCAATCCTACTTTTAGGAATTTTCTGTATTTTCCTCCACAAATAAGGAAATACGGTGGCGCCTGGGTGGCTCAGTCGGTTAAGCTTATGACTTCGGCTCAGGTCATGATTTCGTGGTCTGTGAGTGCAACCCCCCATGGGGCTCTGAGCTGACGGCGCAGAGCCTGGAGCCTGCTTCGGTTTCTGTGTCTCCCTCTCTTTCTGCCCCTCCCCTGCTCGTGCTCTGTCTCTCTCTCAAAAATAAACATTAAAAAACTTAAATAAGGAAATATGTATGCACAAGGTTTTTCATAGCAGCATTTTTATTATTGCGAAATATTATAAAGAACTTAGAGGCTCGTACCTAGAAAATAATTAAGTGAACTATGTTTCATACATCCATGCTCACAGATCTATAGAAGAAGAGGGAGGATCCTTATGAATGAATAGGGAATAATTTCTAGTATATATTATTAAGTGAGAAAGCAGTGTACAGAGATAGAAGTGTAATTTACTGTCTCTTAGAAAAAAGTAGAGAAAGATGCACACGTGTACCTGTTTATTTTTGTAAAAAGAAATACAGCGATGATAACTAAGTAATAATGTAATTAGCTAATTGGTAGATGGGAATCAGATGGCAGGAAGTAACACCTCTTTGGGAATAGCTCTTTGTGGGATCAATCTGATGTTTTACAATTAAAAAATAAATTAATAAAAACTAAAGAGAGAAATATAAAATTGAATACTAATAGAAACACATAAAACAAATAGCACAAAAAATAGAATATATAACCACATAGGGAAAAACTATACTAATCCAAAAAATATCTGTACACATTGATTATATACTGTCAGTCTAAAGACAATGAAAATTGCGAAGACATGTTCAACTTAGTAGAATTCGTCTTCATAGCAGTATAGATGTGGCAATACTCAAACTGTTTTGTTGTGTATATCGTGAAATTGATGATACATCAACATTTTCAGATCCAAATTCTTACTATGGGAGAAGGAAAATATAAATTGGGAATGTGGGAAGGCAAGAAAGAAGCTTATAGCTGGAATTGGAATTAGAAATCTCAGGTATACATGGAATTTTAAGAAGTAATAATTATCTATTTTCTGTCCACAGAAATGGCCCAGTATCAATGAGTATAGTGTCCAGTTCTTGGTTTCTAAATACCCCTCTGCATTAACAGGAATCAGAAATCCCAGTTCTAGAATTTGATGGCTGATTCCAGGTCAAGGGCAGGGAAAGTGCTAGTGAGTTAATGGAAAGCTTTGCCTTCTAGAATCAGATCACTTCTCCCCTCCCTCACCACTTGGATGATTAGAATAGGCTTTTGGTTTGTTTCCCTGCTTCCATTCTTGCCCCATGCATTCTATTCTAAATAAATAGTAGAACGTAGAAATAGTAGAAGGTAGAAATAGCATCATATGAAAATGTAAGTCCAATCCTGTCAATCCTAAATCTCCCAGTGCCTTTCCATCTCTCTCAGAGTAAAAACTGCATCTTTGAAGATTTCTAAATCCACACAGAATCAGGTCCTCTATTGTCTCTCCTTTTCACTTCCAGACCTAGTGACCACACTGTTGCTTCTCAAACTCGCCAAGAGCACTTTTTAACTCAGGAACTTTGCACATTTTGTTCCCATTAATATAGGATGCTCTTCCTCCAGATATTTATAAGGCTCTTGCCCTCACTCCCATCTTTTCTTTACTCAGCTATCATTTTCTTTTATTTTTTTAAGTTTATTTATTTATTTTGAGAGAGAAAGAGAGAGAGCGCAAGTGGGGCAAGGCAGAGAGAGAGGGAGAGAGAATCGTAAGCAGGCTCCACTCTGTCAACACAGAACCTTACTTGGGGTTGGATCTAACAAACGATGAGATCATGACCTGAGTGGAAAATAGGAGTCAGATGTGTAACCAACTGAGCCACCCAGGTGCCCCTCAACTATCATTTTCTCAATGAGGTCTTTTTGGTCACTCAAAATCACTAACCCCTAAGTCACCCTTTCCTGTTCCCCTTCTCCATTTTTTTTTCTTTTTCTTTGGTATCACTTTCTGTTTTAATCATCTTTATTTTCTGTCTATCCCACTACAGTGCACATTCCACATATCTGTTTTGTTTATTGCTGTGTTCCCAGAGCTTAGAATCATGCTAGGTACATTAGAGAAACTCAAATACTTCTTTACTTAAGTAAGCTACAGAGTAACCAAACCTACCCAAAAAGTCAAAAGAACAAATGGTATATATAGTATAGTATATAAATATAGTATATTATATAATATGCATTATATAATACCACATGTATAAATATATTGAAACAAAATGTGTTCATAAGTTTGCATAAGGGAGATATAACATGGATAGAATGATAATGGAGGGCTAAAAATCGAGCTGGAGCTTGACTAACAGGAACTGGAAAACAAAAAGAGTATTTATGGAAGCACTTGATGGAGGAGTCACTGTTTATTTCCCAGAAAAATAATAAATTATTTTGAACATGTGATTCTTCAAAACATGAGATTTAAAATAGATCAAGGGGTGCCTGGGTGGCTCAGTCAGTTGAGCATCCAACTCTTAAGCTCGGCTCAGATCATGATTTCACCTCTCTCTCAAAATAAATAAATAAACTTAAATTTTTTAAAAATTATTTTTATTTTGGGATGAGCACTGGGTGTTGTATGGAACCTAATATGACAGTAAATTTCATATATTAAAAAATAAATTAAAAAAATTATTTTTAATGTTTATTTGTTTTTGAGACACACACACACACACACACACACACACACACACACAGAGTGCCAGTGGGGGAGGGGCAGAGAGAGAGGGAGACACAGAATCGGAAGCAGGCTCCAGGTTCTGAGTTGGCAGCACAGAGCCCGATGCGGGGTTCCAACTCACCAACCAGTGAGATCATGACCTGAGCCAAAGTCTGAGGCTTAACTGACTTAGGTACCCCTAAAAATTTTTTTAAAACTACAACAGATTGAAAATTATTCTATCAATACCCCTTTCATACTTGAATCTTCCAAACCACCATTACTATGTCTTGTGAGAAAATAAACAAAAAACAAGGGAAAACAGGCAAGAGTCACTCAGGTTAAGGATACTGAGCAGTCACTGCTTTATTTAAGTATCCAACCTAGAAAATTAAAGAAACATTCCTAATACCATAAGTATCTCTACTCTAGTTTATGAATTATGTCATTTTCTGATATCATGTCACATTTTTTTTTCCTCTTCATGGGTCTGATCAATTAATTCTTTTAAAATTCAGAACCTGGGTGAAAAATCAGGAAAGCATCCTACTACCTCCTCTGCACTTCCATAGGATTTTAAATAAGTAATCTGGGAGACCCTTGGCAAAATACCCTTCGAAGAATCGGAGAACACTGTATAGCACTCACTAGGCAATCAATGTTTTTTTCCTCTTTCAAGAAAAAAATGAATGTGATGAAGCATAACTGCTGTATACTATTCATAAGAAAGTTATACCAACATGTGTATGTTCACCAAACAAATTACAAATTGAAGAAAATGCTTACAAAATTCTGAGAAAAACTCCCTTTGTTCAGAAAGTGCCCTTGTTTACTATTTAATAAACAGAGAGAACTCCTGGTTAAATCTCACCCAGAGGCTGTTATGATGGGATGAGTTATCATGATAGTCTATTATTTACGTCCTAGAAGAGATAAAAACAGGACATTTTTGCACCTATCCAGAAGCCATCCAGTCATGCACACAGAGCTTGTCTGAGATTGTGAACAAACACCTCTGTCTCACCTCTCTACCTCCAAGTGAACTCTGTCAGTGAGGAATCTAGAACTGCTCAGACACATAAAGAAAATCTGCCCTCTGTCAGATTGCTGAAAATCAATGGTTGATATCTGAAGTTGCTTAACATTGTCTGAGATAAAGAATGAGTATACAGTATACTAATGTTTTATTTGGCTTCTTTTTTTAGTGTCCTAAAACATTCAGTTTTGGGGGGATTTTTTTGTTTTGGTTTGGTTTTTTGTTTTGTTTTGTTTTTATGAAGAATCAGAGTGGGACCTTCTCCAGAGAAAGAAGTCATCTCTAATTTGGTCAGTTCTAACATAATGCAAAATTGCATCATTATTATTAATCATATTACTTTGCATTGTAATTATTTGGCTACTAAATCTCTTTTTCCACCAGCCTGTAACCAACTCAAAAAGAATTCTATTCTAATGGATCTCCATGCTGTGTTTGATCCAATACTTAGTACATGGGTAGCACACAATATAAACTTCTTAAAAGGATATGCAAAGTGAAGTTCATTAAATCTGTGAATGACATAAAGCTAGACAAGTGGACAGTTCATGCACTGAATTACAAAATGAATAATTCAAATTATTATTGAAAACAGTCTAAAATCTAGTAGATGATGTCTTCAAATCTTCTATGGAGATGTTTTAATAATGTACCCAGGGGCCCCTGGGTGGGTCAGTCAATTAACTGTCTGACTTTGGCTCAGATCATGATCTCGTGGTTTGTGAGCTCGAGCCCCACATTGGGCTCTGCACTGGTGGTGCAGAGCCTGCTTGGGATTCTCTCTCTCTCCCTCTCTCTCTCTGCCCCTTCCCCAGTTATACGCTCTCTCAAAATAAATAAATAAACTTAAAAAAATGTACCCAAATACAGGCCAAAAGACTAAACTGCAATTCATTAAGAAAACTCTCATGGGATTTTATTCACAACAAACTCACAATAAGCCAGTGTGAAATGGCCTCTTAGGGAGTTAATGCAGGACAAGGCTGGTGCCCCAGGTGCCCCAGGACCACATCCTCGTCTCCAGAACCTGCACATCAGGCCACAAGAAACCCTCCCCATGTTTTAACAGGAAAAGAACATTTAAAAAATAAATGTTCTTCACAATAAGAAACCCTTCACAATAAGCCAATGTGAAATGGCCTCTTAGGGAGTTAATGCAGGACAAGGCTGGTGCCCCTGGTGCCCCAGGACCACATCCTCGTCTCCAGAACCTGCACATCAGGCCACAAGAAACCCTCCCCATGTTTTAACAGGAAAAGAACATTTAAAAAAAATGTTTTAATGTTTATTTATTTTCGAGAAAGAGAGAGAGAGAGAGAGAGAGAGAGAGAGCGAGCACAATTGGGAGAGGGGCAGAGAGAGAGGGAGATACAGAATCCGAAGCAGGGCTCCAGGCTCCTAGCTGTCAGCACAGACCCCGACGTGGGGTTCGAACTCACAAACTGTGAGATCATGACCTGAGCTGAAGTTGGATGCTTAACTGACTGACCCACCCAGGCGCCCCAGGAAAAGAACATTTTTAGCTCTATAAAGGAAGAGACTTGCTATTGAAACAAATCTACCTATGACATAGAAGCAAAGGGCAAAGAATATACAGAGGAACTGCAGAAAGTCCCAGAGGGAAGCAAAAACGGAGAGGGCTGCAACAATTTAAAAATAGAAACAAGCCCCGTCTGCTCAGAAAATCACTGCCTCCTGATGGAGCTAGAACGTCTCTGAAAAGCAACATTCTGAAATCTTCCAAGGGTTGTCAGCATTAGAGAATGGCCTGTGAAGACCGAAAGAATTAAAGATTAATTACAAAAATATATTTTAGAAAGCTGGGCAAGCAAATGATGACATAGAACCAGTAAAATAAGCCTCTGTCAAATCTCTGGAGGGGGTTGAGCTGTACTTGAGTTAAACCATTAAAAGAAACACCTTCCTGGAAAGAAGACTTGCTGTGGAGAAGAATCTCCTGGGATCTGTTCAGCAGATGAAAGATGAAGCTAAGGATTTGCAGCAGAAATTAACAGAACAGTGGAAGCAAGAGAAACCCAGAACTCCCATTCCTAGCTCAGCAGAAACTAAGAGGTTGGACATGGCCATCCAAGTCCAAAGCAACGGCTCCAGAGAGCTCATTGAGGAGGATCTGGCTCTGGTCTAAACATCTTGAGGAAATCAGGGTGACCGGTGCATCATCTAACGCGTCCCCCACCCCCCAAAGCCTGTAGCCTCAATGTCCTCACTTAATCTCAAATGAATTTACTGTTGTAAACAGGACATCCTGACAGACCTCACAGATCAAACTAGGCAAGTATTCTGGTGTTACAATGGGAGACCAGGGACAGAAATGACAGTGACCGATAATCCATGTACTTTTGAACCATGAAGCTTTGGGAAATTCTTGGAATTTGGGATGCTGCCGTTAAGAATTTCCTCACCATCACTGCCATCACCACAGAATATAGTCAAGAGGTTGCTTTAAGAAAACCAGAAAGCCCTTGATTGGTCTGCCCATTCGATTAGTTCATGCATGTCCTTTTATCACTTAGCTCTCAATCAGTTAGAGTTGCAGACGGTCATCCATGTCTGCTAGAACAAAACCTTCAATACTTTATGACATTAAGGATTAACATTTTAAACTATTTACAGAATTCAAGTGTCAATCAAGCAGATTATTTTTTTCTAAAATGCACCTCAGTGCCTACCTACAGATTGGGCTATTGGAGGTGTGCTAGTCTCCAACTTCTGGTTGAAGTTGAAGGTAAATTTCATCCTAAAGAAGTCCTACAAAGGTAGTTTATTCTGTATTGGCTTCCTGAACATTAGACTATCTGACTGTGTGTTGTTTTTGGCCATTTTCTGGCCTCTAGAGGAGCCTCTATCAGGGCAGACCGGCCTTAGTAACATGGCACTGGTAATAGGGCTTTATTCAAAACCTTATTGAATTGATAGAGACATCCTTTAGAGAAGATTCACATAGGAAGATTGTTGCTGGAGGCTAATTTTTCAAGAAGTAAAATAATACTGGGTATCAAATAATCTAGAGTTGATAAACTGATCATTGTTTGTTATAAATGGATGTTTAGACCGAAGAAGAACACACTAATTTCAGGGCATTATTTTCAGGTTAATAACTTTCTACTTTCACTACTAAGTTATTTTTTAGAAAAAAAACAAAATGTACCTTTGAGTTGAAATTATAACTTTTATGTATGTTTGATATCCAGTAGAAGAAATAAGGCAAAGTATTTGGCTTCTTAACCAAAGAAATTTTCTTAATCTGCATCAGAAAGACAGGCTTTTATTTTTTGAACAACAGCAACAACAACAACCACAACAACAACAAAAAAGCAAGGGAAAGTAATGTTCAATTTGTTTCCAGCTGAGTGCTAACGCCGTGATGATGTTTAATAGTGCAATACATATTTATATTTTGATGTTGTCTCACATGGCAGTAAAAAGCTGTTTTGGCTTCTGTTTGTTTTCACTTAACAATATGAAAGTCACTAATATGAAAAATCAATTACCTTTAAAACTTTTCCCATTCAAGTAGGCTTTTTGGTAATATATTCTGAAGAAGTGTATATACTGGTAAAGGTATTTTAACATTTGATCATTTAATTGAGCCTTCTAAGTTTCCATTATAGAGAGTAACATTCCATATTTCCCTTCTCTCAAATCTATCTTATTCCCCAGAGTTGCTATGTGGAATAAAGTTTGTTTTGAATGCTAGGAAAAAAAAAAAAAAAACTCATACAAGCTTATAGGACTAAA
Source organism: Panthera leo (assembly GCF_018350215.1). NCBI lineage: Eukaryota > Metazoa > Chordata > Mammalia > Carnivora > Felidae > Panthera > Panthera leo. The sequence continues at coordinate 90,491,564 of NC_056686.1, forward strand.
GTAAGCAGGGCAGATTATCTATTTGTGATTGTTGTTCTATCTTTACGTTCTGAAGAAATGAAAGATTCTAAGGAAAAATCCCAAATCCATAGTATGGCTTCCAAACAGGGCCAGGATGAGGGTGAGGCCAGAGAAACACCAAAGGTGCAAAATTTAAGAAGATGGTCATTCTCAAGGTCATGTGAAGAGGGCTTTCATGATCTGATCTCTTCCAGTGCTCTTTCAATGTCCACGCCTTGCATCCTGTACCCCAGGTCTACTAAAACCGTGACCGGTTTTTAAATGTGTCAGGCTCATGATAGTCTCTCTTTTAGAAGTGATCTAAAAGAGTTTCTGAAAGAGTTTCTAATTATCCCTCTTTGTCCATCTAAAATTGCTCTCCCTATAGCTGTCCAATATGGGAACGATTTCTGGAAAACCCTTCAACCACATGAAATTCAACTGAGTCCTTATTCCCTTAGTATAATATTTATCACACTGTATGCATATGTTTCTTTTTCAAATCTAATTTACTGAAGAATAGTTTGCATTAAATAAGAGCCACCTATACCATGCTAAGCAAACATAGTACATCTCTCCATTGATTTAGGTATTTCATTTCTCTGAACAATTTGAGTATACAATTCTTATATATATTTAACTTCATTCCTAGGTATTTCATGCTTTTGATGCCAATTTGACATCAACACATTTACATAGTAATTTAATTTAATTTTTAATTATTCCCTGCTAGTATAAAGAAATACAGTTGGCTTTTCTATATTGATTTTGTATTTCGTGATCTTGCTAAATTCACTTTTAGTTCTAGTAGCTTTCTTGTAGATTCTTAGGATCTTCTAATCATGTTATATGCAGATAAAGACACGTTGACCTCTTCCTTTCCAGTTATATATCCCTTATTTCTTTTACTTATCTTATTGCCCTGACTATGCCTCTAATAAATGGTGAAGGGCACTGTTGAGAGTGGGATAATTGATCTTTTCCCCAAATTTAGAGCCATTAAATATGATCTTAGATGGAGGGTTTTATAGATGCTCTTTTCAGTTTAAGGAGGTTACTACACATTCTTGCTATCTTGAAAGCTTTTATCATGATTTTATATTGTTTTGTCAAATCCTTTTTCTGCATCTATTGAGATTGTCATAAAGTTTTTCTCTATATTTTACTAATACAGTAAATATATTGATTGATTTTCAAATTATAAATCAATTTTGTGCTCCAGAGATACATCTCATTTGGCCATGGTATGATATACCAATTATATATTACTGGATTTGATTTTTTCTGTTTTATAAAGAATTTTGGTATTTATTTTGCTAAGAGAATTCATCTGTAGTTTTATATTCTGTAACACTATAATTTTATAATGTTAACACCATAAAATGAATTTTTGACATGTTCCTTTTTGTATTTTGTGAGTTTGTGAATGCTGAACATTATACTTTTCTTAAAGGTTTGTCTAGGATTCACAAGTGAAGTTATTTTTCTTCAGGGGAAAGTATTTAATATAATTAATTCAATTTATTTATTAGGTATATGGCTATGAAAATTGGGGGGCAGTTTTTATAATATGTGCCTTGCAAGGAGTTTATCTACTTATCTACTTTAGTACCAAATTTATTGGCATATTATTCATATCATAATGTTCCCTCATTATCCTCCTAATGTCTATAGAATCTATAGAGATATCCTTTTTTCATTATTGATATTGGTAATTTGTATCATTTTCTTTCTTCCCATTCAACTTAGCTTGAGTGTTTTCAAATTTATTGATATTGTCAAAGAAAAATCTTTTGATTTCATTGGTTTTCCATATTTTTCCTTTTTTTTCTTTCATTGTTTTCTGTTTTTATTATTGCCTCCTACTCAATACCTCTACTTTTTTTACTATTTTTAATTAATTTATTTGTTTGCTTGTTTATTTATTGATTTAGGTTACTTGTACTATTATCACTTACCTTAAGTTAATTTGTTTTTCATTTGGTAGCATATGAGTGAACCTAAATACTATATTTTAGGCATATTTTATTATTTTTTAAAATAAGATTTTAGAGCTATAAATTTCCTTCTATGTAACACTTCAGTTGCATCACCCAAATTTTGATATATTGTGTTTCCAATGTCATACAGTAAAAAAATTTCTAAATCTTTATGTAATTTCTACTAGACCTATGGGTGTTTTGACCTATTAGGTCAAGTTGGTTAATATCTATTGATTTGTGTATTTGTTCTATCAGTACCAAGAAAGGACTGTGGAGATTTACATATATAATTGTTGACTTATCTATGTATCTTCCAGTTTTATCAATTTTTGTTTCATATATATTAGACTATTTGATATTATCTCATACATAACTAAGATCTTTCATTTCCTTTTCAGCTTTTTTCTCGATGTATTTCAGTTTGGATAGTTTCTACTAATATATCTTCAAGATCATTGAACTTTTCTTCTGCAGTTTCCAATCTGTTGTTAATACCACCCATTTAAAATTTTCATTTCATATACTGCATATTCAACTCTAAAATAACCAGTTCGTATAGTATATGAACATGTATATGTATATATGTATACATATATACATATATACATGTGTGTATGTGTATATATGTGTGTGTGTATATATACATATATATATCTCCACATTGTTGCTTCATTACATTTATGTTTTTCTTTAAATCCTTCAGCACACTTATAATCATTGTTTTAAAGTCATTGACAATTCTATAATCTTTGTCATTTCTGGGTCTTTCTCTATTAACTAATTTTTCTCCTTGTGATGGGCCACATTTTCCTGCTTCTCATATTGTTAATTGAATTTTAGACAGCATAAAACTTACATTGTTGGTTGTTTTAATGATTTTGTGTAAAGAATGTTGAACTTTGTTCTACCAGGCAATCAAGTAACTTGTGAGTTGGCTTAATTTTTTAGGGATCTGTTTATAAGCTTTGCTGGGGTAAGTCTAAAGTAGATTTTTTCTAAGCCATTCTGCATATGTAGTAAGTGTGCTGTGTGTTCAGTGACATTTGTCCACTTTACCTGATTGAGACTCAACTATCTCACAATAATGTGAGCTCTGGTTATAACTCAGTGATAGTTTTTCTTTGTTCTACTTTATGAAGTATAACCCTATATATGTGCAGTTTGTAGTCAGTCAAAAACTCAAATAAGTCTCCACATACGTTATCTAGGACTCTTTTTTGTAGATTACAGATTTCAGCCACCTTAGCCTCCTCAAACTCTGATCTCTGTCTTGTCTGGGTTCCCCTTTCTCTACCATGGTCCTGTGAGTGCCTTAAAAGAGAATCTATTCCTTGTCTTTTTCAGCTTCTAGAAGCTTACCACATGCCCTAGTTTATCCCGTAGCCACATTCCTTAGCAAATTCCTTTGCTCAGGGCCACATTAATCCAATCTCTGCTTCTGTTATCACATCACAGTCCTCATAGGCTGATCCCCCTATCTTCCTCTTATGAGGACACTATATTTGCATTGGATCCACCCAAATCCAATGGATGTATCCAGGATAATCCAGGATAATCTCCCAATCTCAAGAATTTTAGTCATGTGTGCCATATAAAGTAATATATTCACAGGTTCTGACAGTTAAGTCTTTGATATCTTTAGGAGGCTATTATTCATCCTATCACGTATGGCAATTTGTGTAACAATTACAAAGAATACATTTACATGAAGATTTTGGATTTTTGAATTAAACAGGAAGGAAGGGATTTTATTAATTGTCCATGGGAGTGAGTTAACAGATGGATAGGCCAGTGTAGTAGTGATGACTCTCCAGAGAAATAGAACCAATAGGATGCAGAAAGGTAGAGACTTGAGATTTCTTTTACAAAGTTAGCCCATGTGACTGTGAGGGTTGGCAAGTCTGAAAAATCTCCAGGGCAGGCCAACAGACTGGATATTCTGGCAAGAGTACATGTTTCAGTTTTGACACAAAGGCAGTCTGGAGGAGGAATTCCTTCCTCCTCTGGGGATCTCAGTCTTTTTTTCTTAAAACTTCTAACTGATTGGTAGAGGCCCTCTTACTGCTCAAAGCCTGCCGATTTAAGAGGCGCCTGGGCGGCTCAGTCAGTTAAATGTCCGACTTTGGCTCAGGTCATGATCTCGCAGTTTGTGAGTTCGAGCCCCACATCAGGCTCTGTGCTGACAGCCTGGAGTCTGGAGCCTGCTTCAAATTCTGTGTCTCCCTCTCTCTCTGCCCCTCCCCCACTCACATTCTGCATCTCTCTCTCGAAAATAAACATTAAAAAAAAAAAGTCTGCTGATTTAAGTGTTCACATCTAAAAAATACTTTTACAGCAACATCTAGACTGGTGTTTGGCCAAATAGCTGGGCATCATAGACTGGCCATGTTGACAGTTAAAAATTAACAATCACATATAGCATAGTGTCCATGCTTCCACCAAGTCACCTGTGCAGAGGATTTGTTATAGGCAGAATAGAGTATGGCTCCGGCATTGGGGGTCCGAAGTGAATATGAAATCATTCTGGCACCTCAGCATTTGGAGGCTTTGAGAACATTAAACTTAAATCTTGGTGTGGGCTTTCAAATTCTTATGTTAAAAAGAGCTTTTTCAAGTAGTTTATCTAGCAGAAAATATCAATGAGAAGGAGCCCATGCATGAGATAAGCCAGGGCTGAATGGCTGATTCCTGAACACAAGAGAAACCCACTCCCTGAGAACTTTGGTATCCTAAGAGAGATTTGCAAGTTCCTGGGTATCCTTTGAAATTAGAACAAATTACGTCAAAGTTTATACTGTTAATCTTAAAATGATCCCATCTATCTTTTTTTCAAGTTTTATTTTTATTTTTGACAGAGAGAGAGAGAGAGTATGTGTGTGTGTGTGTGTGTGTGTGAGTGTGAGCTAGGGAGAGGCAGAGAGAGAGGGAGACACAGAATCGGAAGCAGGCTCCAGGCTCTGAGCTGTCAGCACACAGCCTGATGTGAACTTGAACTCACAAACCATGAGATCATGCCCTGGGCCGAAGTCAGACGCTTAACCAACTGAGCCACCCAGGCGCCCCTGATCCAATCTATATCTTAAAGGGGGAAACACCCAGGAAAATTCAAGTTACAGTTATCTGTGCTTCCACTAAGCAGAAAGTTTCAATAGTCAGTCAGCAAATAAGTAGGAAGAGAATTGGGTAAGAAAGAAGAAAACAAAAATAATGAAACTCCTAAATAGGGAGAAATTTGTAAGTAATGTGTATTACCTACAGCATTCAGGTCTCCTCTCATATTTCCCCACTCCCCACTAATTCAGTCCCACAAGCTATTGGGAAACACAGAAAATGACACCATATACAAAACAACATAGTATTAGAGCTCTTGGACTTAAATATGAGGAAATTAATACTCGCTGTCAAATTCTAACACATCAGTATGTTTGGTTGCAAAGGATGTTGGATGGATTCTAGCTTTTCTCTCCCACTGTGCAACAGACACTACACAACCATTGTAGAGACCAGTGACTTCACATGCATGCCATTTTTATGGCTTCTTTGCAAATAATGACAGGTGTTTTGTTGTTAAACACAATAAAATAAATCAGCTACATATGCTGATTTACACACATATACACACATACTACATTATGGGTGTGCACTCACACCCTAACCAGAAAACACCATTCTAAAATAATGATAATGATAATAATAATAATAATAATAATAATAATAGCTATCATTTTCATAAGGTTGTCACCCAAAACAGTTTTGAGTAGATAAGCTGATGGGCTTTTTAAGGGAGAAACTGCAAAGAAAAAAAGTGATCTTAACATCTATATTCTTGAGGACTATACAAATTCAAGAGACTGGAGAAATAAAGAAAGCAAGGGGAAGAGGCTAGACAGGAAGAGAACCTGGAAAGTAAATATAAACAAGGATAGGAAAGGAGAGAGCTTCAAGAAACTCAAGAAGCCAAAGGAAAAAATAGAAAGTGCTAAATGCTGCAGAGAGATAAGGGAGGATGACAAAGAAAAAAAATGGCAGCAGAGATAAAGTAGTGTCCTTGAGACATGCAGGAGAATGATATAACACAGGGGGCAGGGTTATCCTCAGACAAGTCACAGGAGGGAAGAAGTAAAGGAAGTTTGGAAAATCAATTTATGAAGGTGCCAGTGAGGCAGGAAATTGATAGAGAAAGTTGAAAACTTCATACTAGTAACTTGTTTTCTTGATAGAGTTTGAAGAGATTGTTTATAAGTTAATGGCAGGATGATGGGAAGGCAGGTTGAAAATTATTATGAAGATTTGACATCATTCTTATGGTACATAGATTTTAGAGTCCTTAATAGTGCTTAAAATCGCTGATTTTTTTTTTTCTCCTAGTACCTAGAGATCCTGGTGTAGGCACCAAGAAAACTGATCTATAGTTAGTGTTTCACCAGGCCAATATGTTTCACAAGGAAAAGTGTTGGAAATGATAGCTCAAGCACGTGCTCCCAGCCTTTCTAGAAAGAGGAAATAAGCATGTGCAAAGGCTCACAGTGAGAGGAAGTCTTTGTGTTTCAAGTACTGAAAGTCATGGAGCACCCCACTCATGATGAAGCTAAAGAGGAAGATAGGAAAAAGACCAGTCAATAACCTAGAGAATGTTCATCATAATCATGAAGATAATAAGCAGAAAGTACCCTGATTGGGTTTGTATATTTGCAAAGGTCATTCTGGCTACAATGGGAAAGGGGTAGAGTGGGTGTCAAAATGAATGGAACGTAGACCAGTTGAGAGGCTATAGCAATTATTTTGGGCTAGAGGTGACTGTGACTTAGAAAAGGTGGTGATGAGAGAAAAGTGGATACTTGGCATATATTTAGAAGCAAAATCAACATTCTTGTTGCTAAATTGAACATCTACGTAACACCCATTTGTTGGAGTGGACAGGTTGCAGATTACTGCATCTGCAAATATGGAATCCATAGTCACATTTATATGGTAACAAAGTACAACCAACAAGCCACAGCATGATTTTTTCTCAACGTTAAGAAGAAATAGAATGCTCATAATGAGGAAAGCTACCCCTGATTTTTGAAATAGGTATCAGAGTGTTATTTGAATTTGACAGCAAAATTCACAGATTATGTAGCTTGCTTTGCTTTGTCATTGAGTCTGCAAGCTAGTGAACAATGTCACCATTTATTCTAGAAGGAATAAGCACCCAACCAAATCAGAGAGCTGAGTAACGGCTCTCAGTAATATTCTCATCAGAACTCATTCTGGCATCAAACTAAGTTCCCCAGACAAATTACCAAGTTTTATACATAAATTTTTTCCTCTCAGCCAAAGCTTTATCCTAACTTACTTTAAATTTCTTGCCTGTTTTTCTTCTCTCCCATAAAACAAATGCCAGTACTTTCACCTCAAAATGCCTTCTCCATTTTATTGTCTTATAACAAATTCTCCTCGGTCTCTGCTAGCATATTTTGTACTGAGAAAGAAGTTGGGGAAAAAAACATCATTAGATTTTAAGCTCTTTAAGAGGACTTTGTCTTCTTTTCTCCAAAATGTCCCCCAAACTTATGATAGTTCCTGGGATATGATCAATGTCTAGTAAATACTTGTTGAATACATAATAAATACATGAATGAATACATGAGTGAGTGGATGAATGAATGAATAAATGAGTGAAGTTAGCTTAAATGACATTTTCTCAGAACAGCCTTCTCCAATCCTCCAGAATAGATCATGCTTCTGAAGGAAACCAGAATACATCACTCCAAAATGCGCCAATTTGGCATATTGATTATTTTGAATCAAAGACACTTAGGAAACAACAGGTTCAAGAAGAACATTCTGACCCTGTTTTTTCTTTCTAAAAGCTGGAGATAAAACTCCTTTTTGAAAGGTCCTTTCCCCATACCAAAAGGAAGACATTCTTATCACAGGGAATTTGGGGTTTAGAAATATGTACAAACGAACCTTGTTAAACTCACCCTCGTTTTCTTACTTACTTCCTCACCATTTACCACCCCTGGCTCAAATACTTGTCAATTCTTAATAAATTTATCATTCTTTCATCTAAAAGGTATAAAAGCTTCCTGCTCCAGTCATTTCTCTGGATCTTCATTCTCTTATGAAGGCTACCATGCACATGTAATGATTTAACAAAAATTTTCATGCTTTTCTCCTATTCATTCTTTGACTCAGCCAGAGACCCAAAAAGGGTAGAGGAGGATTTTCCCTCCCCCAATTTCCCTATCGATCACTCTTTTTAAATCCCCACTCTTCTGCTTCATGGCACTGTTCACAATTGTAATTAAGCAAGGAAGTGGGTAATTGGCTATTTAACTTCCATTCTCTAGCATACTCTAAGCCCCATGAGAGCAGAGATCATGCTATCTTATTCACTTCTATCTCTCTGGTGCCTAGCACCCTGCCTGGCACACAGAGGTAGGGCAATGCATATTGTTTGCCAAATGATAAATGAAATAATCAAGAGATATGAACACGCCTAGATAAGGGAAGGAATTTGCAGCTTCAGACTTACCCGGATTTTGCAGTTGAGGGAATGGAGGCCCAGAAAAGTTAAGTGACTTGCTCACTGTTTCATAGCTAATAAGTAGTCAGGGCTGCATTTCAATCCCAGTTCTCTCCAACTCCATAGCTTGTGCTTTGAAATGGAAACACTGTGCCATGCTGCACCATTTAAGCAATGATAGATTCATTTAAAGCACCAGAGATCACATTTTAGTAAGAAAAAGAGTTTGTAGTATGAGATGAATCAATCAGCCATATGGAAGGAAGAAAAAAAGAACAGGCTGAAAGCTTCCTTTCACTTTGTACAATATGAATTGTCACAGGAATCAAATTTGGCACATACTGTAAAGCAGAGAAAAAAATTATCCCACATTGGATGTAAAATGTGACTTGCATTTTGCCTGTGATTTTGAAACCCTGAAGAGGATACCAAAAGACTTGTGGAGTTGAGGGCATGATGTTTTGATGATAAGCTTTTTATGCACTTATCCCCAGGCAGCGAGGTGAGGACCTGAAAAATTAAAGCTGACCTCAGACATAATGAATACATTAAACGATGAAGCGGCTGGTCAGGGTCAGGCAGCCTTCTTGAAGCAGAGTGGATGTGTCTCAGGACTTCGAGTCTCCAGACGGAGGGAGGGCAAGGAAATGGCCTATCGGGCCATAAAACATTTACATCTGTTCCTCTCCTGCCACTTCTCTTTGAGGTTGTTTCCTTTGCCTTCAGCAACATTCTAGGTTCACAACCATATTCTTCTGCCTACTAATTGGAACAGAGGACTAACAGCCATGATCAAGTCTCCACTTGGAACCGGCATCTAATTCTAACAATATCAAGTAGATAATGGAGTTTATGGAGCACTAATTATTAACTCTGTCTCACCTGCCACATTTGGGTTCCACAGACTGTCGTTTCCCATATGGCTCTGTGGTACAATGTTTACCACTCTAGAATCTCAAGTCCCAACCTTTCTAATAGGTCCTTATCACAGAATTTCAGCATTGGAAGGCATTTCAGGGACCAAGTGAAATGCATAGCACAAGCAGTGCTCTTTAAAACACCTATCTTAAAGACTCATGTCCAGCCTGTATTGCAACACTTTGATGGGGAAACACTGCCTCACGAGGCAGCTTCACTCTGCTGTTGAACAGATCAAATCATTAGAAAAATCTTTCATTATTAAACCAAAATGGGCTTTCTTGTAACTCCCACTCCTGTAGCTTCCTCTGCTCTCCAGATTTTCCAAAACCCTTTATCTACATTGTAGGCCATGCTGCAAAAAATAGGGTCCATGGACAATAGCTCTGAAATCTTACAAACTTGGACTCAAATGCTAATTCTGGAACTTAGTCATCATTTATTCTTCTTCAAATCCAATTTCTTCCCCTATGTAATGCAGGTAACACCTCATGGAACTTCTGTGAGAATTACAAGAGTGAGATGCTGCTCAGACCAAGGGGTAGAGTCCAGTGGTGAAGAGCATAGACTCTGGAACCAGCTGGCTTGGTTTGAAACTTGGCCCCAGCACTTAACAGCTGTGTGACCTTGCGCAAGTTACTTGAACTGTCCGGTCTCATTTTCTTCATCTATATAGTATCTAAAAGGAAAATAATATTATCTCCAGCCTGCTTCTATCCAGGAGCGTCATTGTCCACTAGGACCTTAGATCCTTCTACTGAACCCTCTACATTGGGTCCAGAGATAGTGGCCAGCCAAAAGAGCTGAAAAGGCAGACAGGCTCTTAGCCACAACAGTCCAGAGCTGTCACCCACCTCTTCCTCTCACATCCTTTTGGCCAGAACTAGTCTTGTGTCACATCTGAAAAATGAAGCCTAGTGGTTTTCCAGGACAAAGAGGAAGTGGGTTTGAAGAGTATACAGTAATGTCTGCCACATGCTCTAAGAGAGCGCTTAATATATATTGCCCCTTAGGTGTGAGCTATCGTTATCACCATACCATGCAATAATAGCAATTAGAGCAATTATGATTACAAAAGCCCTTGGTATTTAAAATATGATCACACTCACTGGGCTAAGCATTCTTACTTTTTCCAGTGATTGCTCATATTATCATGGTTCAAGGTCTTTCATTTGCCCTTAGACTTCATAAAAAGTCTTTATCCTGGATCCTAAGCAATGCGGAACATATACCTCATAGCTCATGGTGTGCCCACAACACAAGCACAAATCAACTGTCCCCATTTTGAGTTTCTTTATTTTTCTTCATTCCATGTTTTCCCTGAATCTGTGCCTTCCATTTACTTTAACTCAGATGTAGCTTCCAGACATACTATTGATTGAGGATTTTCAAACTGTGAATTTTAACACATGAGTGGGACAAGAAAATTTCAGGAAGTCTAAGCCTGCATTTTTTAGAATAGGATAGAAAAAATATAGAGCTCCTGTTAGGTTTCAGGGAGTCTGTATATGTAGAGCATTTAGAATACTAAATTTTAAAATTGGAGAAAAACTTGAAAAGGAAGAACATTTTCACACGAACTACAGCATAGATGAACCTTGAAGACATTATGTTATGTGAAATAAGCCAGTCACGAAGGACAAATATTGTGATTCCACTTACATGAGGCACCAGAGTAGTCAAATTCATACAGATAGAAAGTGGAATGGTATTTTCCAGGATCTAGGGGATGGGGATGTGGGAGTCACTGTTTAATGAGTACAGAGTTTCAGCTTGGGAAGATGAAAAAAAAATCTAGAGGTGGGTAGTGGTAGTGGTTGCACAGCAATGTGAACGTTTGTAACATTACTAAACTGTACACTTAAAAATGGTTCAAATGGTACATTTTATGTCACATATTGTCATCACAACAAAAACAGAAAAAGATTAGAAAGTATGACTGCCTCACACTTCAGTGAGGTAGGTATTGTTTTGCAAAACATTTATTTCCTATATATGTGTACTTAATCATGAAGTAAATGTATGTCTTCCTGTAGGTCAAGGTTTAAAAAAAGCCACTGTCACAGAAAATAATCATCAAAACAATAATATAAAACATATACGCTATTTTTCCTGGGCAGATTCTCCCTTGTTAAATATAAGTTTCTGAAAATTGCTGCTTTGAAGTCCCAGAAATAGTTGTAGCAGTGTATATAAACACACACACTCACACACACACAACACGCATGTGCACACACATACATGTGCACACACACATATCACCTTTCACTCATTGAAATTACTCCATATTCTTACATCCCTTCCTTGTCTCCTGCTCACTTCTTTCTATCCTTTAAGGGTCAAGTTGAACATTGTTCTTCTGGGAACCCTCCTTCACCCCATACCTGCTCCTGCTTAGAGAAAAACATACTTCTTTATCATAGCCTTTATTATTCTATTTGCAATGCTTGTTTAATTTTCTGTCTCCCTCACTCAGTGATAATCTCTAAGAACAAAGTATTAATCTTGCTCACTGATAAGTCTTTAGGATTTACCACAATGCCTGGCACCTTATTATGGGCTTAATAATTATGAATGAATGAATGAATGAATGATGACTGAATATGGAGATAGAGCTACTTCACTAACGAACTTAAACTCAAACAGTCTCTTTTAGGTAACTCAGATAAATATTGATTTCATTTTTGTCCCTATGTCTTCTTAATCCCCCAAGGTCTACCCTCAAGAGAAGAGGGATAATATAGGTATTTATTTTCTAATTATTTCTATGATCCTTTCTTCCAATATGACAGTGAGGAGCTTAGCATTCAAGACATGTATGCAATGAGATCATTAGAGCAAAGAGAATTTTATCTTAAAGAAAGGAAACACCAAGATTTTGAGAGCTTGTACACATACTGAAGTTGAGTTTCACTTTTGGCTCCATGTTTCGTGGCAGCCACAGAAGTTTGAGATCCATAGGTGAGCCTAAAAACCCATAGACCCCTACAATTTCAGCAGCTCCTTTGAGGGTATTAGTCATTCAACTGCGTCTTTAACAAGTGACAATTTTTCCCAGACTGCAAACACTCACCCATGAAGCCCTGTTGTATTGCTCTGACCTTCAGTATCTTCTCATTGTCTATTCTTGTCTCCAAACGATCAAAAGTGAGAGAGATACATGGTGCTCTGCTTCCATTCATTTGCTGTCAGGTTTCTAGAGAGGAGGCTAAGCTAGCATTTGGGGTCAAGGAGGGAGACTGGAAGCAGGTAGATAAAAGGTCAATTTGCATTTTCTGTTTTTCCCATTTTTAATTAACTCCCAGGCATTTTTTTAAATTCACATTACTTCTACTGGATACTCTAAGGGGGCATAAGAGAATAAACTTTGGATCATTCATTTTCACTGTTGAATAAACCTCTCACGGTTATTTGAAGTGCAATTTGGTTCTCTGATGCCATTCTCCACATCACATTTAGAATCTTCTGCTAATACAGGAAGTTAATTTGCTTTTCCTTCACTCAAGATATTGATACATATTTATGAGAACTGGCTCTTGGACCATCCTGCAGCATATCATCAATAAACAACCAACTATCGACAAGACAGCCATTGAAAGAGAACTTCTCAGAATATATGCCCCTCCTGGAAATTCTGACTTACAATTTAGAGTAGAAATCAAAAACTAATAGTAGCTTTTATAATTGCAAGTGACTATCACATGTTCTCACAGAACCCCAGGACCCCCAAGACCCTGAGGATCAAATGAATTATCCCAACTTTAAAGACCTTTTTCTATCCAGCCTTGCATCTCCATACTCCAGCCTTAAGAGGGTACCACGGTTAGATGTTAAAAATTACTTATTACATAAGTTTTTGAGTACCATGTCCAAGAAAATATAAAAAAGGTGCATTCCTAGGACTTTGTAGGGGTATGTTCTGTTTAGAAAAAATGAGAATGAAGTACAAACAAGGAATCTTTAATTTTACATGCAGAAAGAATAGAAGAGAATCCAAATAAGAACACCATATCCACTGCTCCAAGTGGCTGGTAATATTCTGGGACCCAAGAAGCAACACGTGGGCAAGAGGGGAAGTTTTGGGATCCCAGGACTAGGTAATCAAAGCTGTGCCCGTCAGGACACCTAGAGGTGAGACAGGGACTAACCAGCAACAAGGGTCTCAACAGGAGGCGCAGGGGATGATGTACTTCTCTTTACTCCGCCTGAAATATCTTTCCCTTACACTATTATGATGCTTCTTTATATTCTTCAGTTCTCAGTCAAATGACACTTCCTCAGAAATGACCCCTCTGACCACCCTCTTTTACATACTTGCAGTACCCCAGACATTCTTTTTGTTTTTTTTTAAGATTTTATTTTTAAGTAATCTCTACACTGAATGTGGGGCTCAGACTCACAACCCTGAGACCAAGAATTGCATGCTCCACCGACCAAGCCAGCTGGGTTCCCCAACATTTTTTTATAGACTTTATTGTCAAGTTAGCTAACATACAGTGTATTCAGTGTGCTCTTGGCTTCAGGAAGAGATTCCCATGATTCATCACTTACATACAACACCCAGTGCTCATCCTAACAAGTGCCCTCCTCAGTGCCCATCACCCATTTTCCCCACTTCTCCTCGCCCCCTCCCACTCCCTTCCACCCTCAGTTTGTTCTCTGTATTTAAAAGTCTCTTACGGTTTGCCTCCCTTTCTGTTTGTAACTACATATATATATATAATATATATATATATATATTATATATATATATGTGTGTGTGTGTGTGTGTGTATATGTATGTATGCATATATATATATACACACACATATATATATACATACATACATATATATATATGAAAAAAGAAAAAAGAAGAGAAAGAAAAAAGAATATATTTTCTTTCCCTTCCCCCATAGTCTTTTTTTAAGTTTCTCAACTTCCACATATGAGTGAAAACATATGATGTCTGTCTTTCTCTGACTTACTTATTTCACTTAGCATAATGCCCTCCAGTTCCCTCCACCTTGTTGCAATGGCAAGATTTCATACTTTTTCATTGCCGAGTAGTATTTCTTTGCATATATATAACAGACATTCTTGATGTCATTGTCAGCTGACTTTTTTCATAGTTCTTACACATATTAAATTATTTCATTTTGGATTTCACTTGTTTTTATTTATCTGTCTCCATATGTTTCTCTATGTTTCTCTTCTTCCTTCTCTATGTTTCCAAGCATATGACTGTGTGTGGATGAGGTGCTCAATAAAGACTTGTGACATGAATGAATGAATGAATGAACAAATCATGCAATACATTCACACATGAACTGCATGCAAACTACATATGTAATCTGCTGCTTGTCAGATTTGCCTTGATTAAACATGTTTCCTCCTGATAGGAAATACTACAATACATCCATTTCTTTCTAAGAGATCTAGAAGAACTTGCCATATGAAGGATGCCCCATCAGTGCAAAAGGTCTTATTTAATCCTCATAATACTCTGTGAGAGTGGTGTTATTACCTATCTTAGAAATGAATAAAGTCACAAGCTGTACATGAACCAAGATTCTGTCTCCAAATCCCCCGTTCTTTTCTTCAGATGAAATTCTGAGCCTCTTGTTATCTGTGGTGCTGAAATGAAAGAAACGTAAATGTTGGTAGGTCACCAATCACCTCTTTGCTTTCTTTTTCTTTCTCCTGGTTTTAATATCTTCAAAAGGTAGGGAGGAGGAGTGTGTGTGTGTGTGTGTGTGTGTGAGAGAGAGAGAGAGAGAGGGAGAGAGAGAGAGAGAGAGAGAATAGATTCTGTGCCAGTGTCCAACATTCATTATGTCCCCTGGAATTCGCTAGTTAAAACATTCTGACTCCTCATTTCTCACCCTGGGTCAGTGCAGTATGTTGAGAAGGATAATGACTTTGAAAATAGAAAATATAAATTCTAATATTGACATTAGTATGTATTAACTTTGTAGCTTTGGGCAAATTACTTACACTTTTAAACCTCAGTTTCCCTAAATGAGAATAATAATATCATTTACATTATACAGTTGTTATGAGATGTAAATGAGGGTTTATATTGAAAAATACTAACAGTGTATTAAACACTCATAAGATCTGCATAAAAGTTTGCTCCCCTCTCCTTTATTTAGGTTCTATTTTTTCCTTTTTATTATTTTACCCACATACATGTTAGGGTTACTTATTGCTTGGGCATTTCTATATTACTCAAGTAATAAATATTTTGTTTTCCCCCACCACTTTTTTGTATCTCATAAACCAAGTTTAGGCTACCGGTGTTAAACATTTATTTTAGTGGGTTTTTTTTTTATTATTGTTTGATCTTGTCCCTCTGATAATCCACAAGTGTGGAAGTAGAGCTGTCTGTGGTTGTGATTTTTTTTCTAGTTATAACTCTAACTGAGCATAAAAAGAATTATAGAGTCTTAAAATCTGGAAGGAAAAAAAAAAACTTAGAGGTCATTAGTTCCAAAAGTCAGCTGAATAAAACTTGCCTGGGAGCTTGGCAAAAATACAGATATTACAACCTGGCCGCATAGATTCCGATTTAGTAGGTATGGAAAAATACTCAGAAATTAGTACTCTTATGAAGCTCCCCAGGAATTCTGTGCACTGCCAAGTTTGAGAAGCAATGAAATATAGACTCGCAGTTTTCAAATATTGTTAAATCTGTGGAAGACTTTTTTCACCTCTTTACTTGGAACCTCAATATGTAAAACTAATAAAAGTAGAGCTGTTTTAATTGAAGGCAGGGGATAGAAACCCTGGATGCTCCCTTACTCTATGGTTCTTGAGGACCACTGAACTTTAACGAGGAACATAGTATGAAAACTATTGATCTAGACCAAGTCTTCTAAAATATCACTAACACATGGTCATTCAGCTCCAGTTTGAAAGCTACCAGTGATATAAAACCTTCCTGTTATAAATAGCTTTTATGATTGAGATATACAGTTATTTATTATTTGCTTATAATATATTGCTCCCCCAGACTTTGGCAGGCTTGTACACGGACATAATTAAATAGTTCAATTAAGCATAAAACTAAAATTCTCACTGGAGTGAACATAATACTTTCTTCCCATCCCTGCTTCCTGGTGTTCTAATCATCCTCTTCTGTCTCCTTAATTCTTTCCTTAATTTCTCTTTTTTTTCCCCAGATAGTCAAAATATAACAAAGAAATAGCATACAGAAGGGCAAAATGCTAAAAAAAAAAAAACCCTTTTAAATTATAAAATGGAAAATTTATCATTGCTTTGACAACGGGGAAAAAAAGTGAATTAGCTCGTTTATGTCGTCTCTTGGTATAGTTTGTAAATATCACAAAGATATTTAAATGTCTGCTTATTCTACAGCACATTCTCACAAAAATATTTTTGAGCACATACTCTGTGCCCAGCCATGTTCTAGCACTGGATACACCAAGGCAAGTCCAATCCAGCTTCTGCCCTTCATGCATTCACAAAGTAGAAGAGGATACAAATACATAAACAGTTGTAACATAAACAATGAAGTAAGTGCCAAAAAAGACATTATAAGAGCAAAAAGGGGAAGGTGACTAGCTGCAGGAGGAAGAGCTCTTTGAATTGGGCTAAGAAGAGTAAATAAAGGAATCAGAAGAAACAGAAGAGGGAAAGGAAAGAAAGACCAGTAAAAAGTACAAGAAACATTTTTCTCAAGAGCAAAGAATGGAAAATAAATGAAATATTTGGAATTTTACCAAAATAATCATGAAGAATGCAAGATCTCTAAGAAATCTCTGTGATTCCCAATTGTGAATTTTAAGTAAATCTGAGTTCTGAAAGACAATATAATTTCATCTGTATCATAACTCAAGAGAAATGTGTTAAATTAACAGCAGCATGAACCTTATTTTGTTAAAAAAAAATCTAGGTACCAGGTATGGTGTGACAGAGTAAGAATTACTGAATTTCATTATTAGCCATATAGATGTATTTGACACTTTATGTATATCAAGCAATTATAGAAAGAGCATTATATCAAAATACTAGAAATTAAATTTTACTTTAGAAGAAAAAACTCGTATGTTTCATTAGGTTTGCATGTTGCCAAATCAGCATTAATACCATTTTCTTCTGATATTCCCTCTATATAGCAAGGGAGAAGCTGGAGAAAACCTACATTTCCCAGAATCCCCTTCCCTGTATAGCTCCAGAATGCCGTCCCCTAATGAGAGGACTTCAATGCAAGGAAGTGAAACGTTGAAGAAAAGACGCCATCCTTTCTCAGAAAAAGTTGTAGCCAAACTCCTGGGCAGAAAGCAGACTTGAAATTTAAATTAGCATACAGGGGATCTTATGAATCATCCAGGACGGTGCTACGGACTGAGAGAGTTGGTGGGAACTCTTCTGAGGTTTTTGGGGTTTGCAGCTGCTTCCAGGTGAGCTCTTGAAAACCACAAGTGTCAATGCTTACAAGCAGAGACAGTCTGTGATGGCTTCATTGACCTTTGCCTGAGTTTGCAAATGGTTCTGTAAGCCTCCAATTCCCTAGAGGAAAACCCTTTTATACTTGGGATACATAGACTGGCTTCTTTGTCCTTCCTGAACCCAACTGGTACAATCAGAAGGAAATTCTTCATTAAGTTTCTTATTACATCTCCTTCATCATAAACAACATTGCAGTGATGACAATTGTTGTACTAGTTATTATAATTAGAAAGGTTGAATAGAGAATTGTGGACAAGTGTATATACTCTGTGGAACCAGGTTCCTGGGGTTCACATCCCAGCTCAGCAATTTTCAGGCTATGTCATCTTGGAAAGATACTTAACCCTAGTGAGCTTCATTTTTCTTCCCCTGTAAGATGGGGAGAATAATAATACCTTTCTTAGAGAGTCACCTGAGAATTAAATATTAATACAAGGAAGTTCTATGAAAATCTTTAGCACAAAGTAAAGTTTCAGTAAGTGTTAAGTTGTCATCATTGCTATTTATTCTTTAAATTTTCTCTGATCTCTCTTAAGAGCTCTCATCTGGTAAGTAGTGATGGAGAATCTCTCCTTGACCAAAAGTTAGTTAAACTCCTTTAAGCCCCATCCTTGACTAGGCCCCATCCTTCATCTACTGAGCTCAGTTTTAGGAAAGAATCCTTCTAGGCCAGTTTAATCAAAAATCCGCCACCCTGGGGTGCCTGGGTGGCTCAGTCGGTTAAGCGGCCGACTTCGGCTCAGGTCATGATCTCACGGTCCGTGGGTTCAAGCCCCGCATCAGGCTCTGTGCTGAAAGCTCAGAGCCTGGAGCCTGTTTCAGATTCTGTGTCTCCCTCTCTCTGACCCTCCCCCATTCATGCTCTGTCTCTCTCAGTCTCAAAAATAAATAAATGTAAAAAAAAAAAAAATCCGCCACCCTGGATATCTAATTAAGCTTCTCTTCCCTCACCCTTGACATCTAGTCAAGTTGTTCGTTCCCTAAAACATTGATGCCTAACCAAATTCTTCTTGGTAATTTTCCATCCACTTTTTTACCCTGCTGATTGGCTATGAATCCCTTCTCATCCCTATTGTATTAAGTGTTGAGTCAATTTCTCCCTGATTGCTATAGTCTTGAATAAAGTCTTCTTTGCCATTTATGACAAGTGTCTAGATTTTTTTCTCTTTTATAGTGGCAGGGAGAAAAAAAAGATAATTTTAGTCAACTCCCTTTATACATAGTCCAATAATTTAAATATTCTCTTTAGATTTGGCCTATTCTCCCCGCCCACCTTTTTTTCTATGCTTCTGTTTAAAATGTTACCTGGGTATGCAAGAACACTTTACTTGACCTTGTGCTAGTCTTTAGGTGTGTGTCATTTTGAATCCACTAGTGTTCAACTGGTTTTATTTTATCCTGGCCTGTTGGGATCCTCCCTTTGACTGAAGAGATTATGGTCTACTATTTCTCAGCTCGATCAGGACATGGTGACCCCTCTCTGCAGACTAAGCCTTTTCTGGGCTCTCAGTGGTGCTGAAGACCACTGAGTCTCCACTATACTCTATCTGGTATCTGATTCAGCTGCTCCTTCCTCTCCCCAACACTGCACCACCAAAGATTTTGCTATGATGACTCTTGGTTTCCTCCATGGCCCCATCACATTCTTACTGGTGCTCAAATCTATGTCTATGCCATATAAGATCCAAGAAAAGTCCTCAAGTACAAAACAGAATCTCTGTAGTTGACAATGATTCCATATTGGCCTAGATTTGTTTTGCATAATGATCTCTTCAGCTCACTAATGGGAATAGGGCAAGAGTCCACCCCCATCTAGGATATCAAAGCTGACAAACAAGATCTTGTAGACCCAGAGATTTCATCCAATATCTTTCCAAACTCACTCTCATCTTCTTTCAGTTGTCTCTACCCATAATCCTCTCAGGATCAAAAAGAAATAAAGTTCCCTTTTAATTTTTCTGTCATATCTTGAGGTAACCTCATCACACTATGGTAGAAACCCTACCACATGACATCAAGTCCAGTGCTTTGCATTTTAACTGGGAGGTAAAGGACTTTTAAAAAAAGTTTCTTTTTTAAAAATACTCAATTAAGTTGCTGTAATATTCCACTGACTTTTTTTTCTCTATGAGTTCCTTTTGTAACAATCCAAATTTCCACTCTGAGCTCCTTAAACATACAAAAATAAGAATAATAATAATAAAAATAAAAATAAACAAATAAAAAGTCAAAGATAAAACACTCCAGTAACAGAGCTACTAAGATTAAGCAGAAAATTGGTAAAGCAGATAAATACAAGATGGAATATAACTTTTTCTATACTAGCATTACTGCTTGAAATTGAAATGGGACAAAATAACTCATTTACAATAGCAACAAAAACTGTTATATATCAAAGCATTAATTTAACAAAGAGGTTAAGACTATATGACGATCATTATAGGAAAACTTCTGATTAAAAAGCACAAAACCAAGAACAAAAAATGAAAAGATATAATATTTTGGATGGGAAGATTCAATATCACTAAAACATGAATTTCCTCCAAATTAATTCATACTTTTAATTCCAGTACCAAAGGTTGTTTTGTTTGTTTGTTTGTTTAAGGGATGGGGGAAATGGGTAAAATTATCTTAAAGTTAATGTGACAGAATTACAAGAAATTGTAAAGAAACAGGGTGATGAAAGAGGATTTATCTGAGCGGATATTAAAAATTATTATAAGTTCTCTGTAGTTCAACAATATCATGACAGGAAGAAAAAATAAGTCAATTGAACAAAATACTCTAGAAATAGTATGTCACACCCTAGGCAAAGATCCACTATTTGACAAAGATGGTATAAATTAATCAGCAGAAATACAGTTTATTTAGTTAATGCAGTGGTACAATTGGCTACCATCCAGCAGAAAATAAAGTTGAACTGGTACCTCACACTGGAGAGACATAAAAATAAATTCAGATGGATTAAGAACTTAAATATTTTTGAGGCGCCTGGGTGGCGCAGTCGGTTGAGCGTCCGACTTCAGCCAGGTCACGATCTCACGGTCCGTGAGTTCGAGCCCCGCGTCAGGCTCTGGGCTGATGGCTCGGAGCCTGGAGCCTGTTTCCGATTCTGTGTCTCCCTCTCTCTCTGCCCCTCCCCCGTTCATGCTCTGTTTCTCTCTGTCCCAAAAATAAATAAAAAACGTTGAAAAAAAAAATTAAAAAAAAAAAAAGAACTTAAATATTTTTAAAGTAGTTACAGAAAAATAGACACATAGATATAACTTAGGGTTGGAGAAGCTTCTTAAACAAAATGGAAAATCTAGAATATCTAAGAAATAAAATAAATGTTTTTGACCAGGTAGAAATTAAACATTTTGGTACAGAAAATAATATCATTTTTAAAAAGTTTAAAAAAATTAAGAAAAGTATTTGCAACATATTGGACAGAAAAGAAAATAAATACTTGTCTATAGTATACAAAGAATCATTTTCAAATGAATAAGAAAATGGCAAATTACCAAATAGAGAAATGGTCAAATGATACATATAGGCAAATAACTGAAAAACCAATAAAATGTGATAGATATATGGTCACTAGATATGCAACCTCATTAGTATCTAAGAAAGCATAAACTAAAGTGATCACTGAGATAAGTTTTGGTTATTATCGGATCAACAAAACTAAAATTTTTAAAACATAATCTCCGATGACAATAAACGTAAAATGAAGTATAAAAAATAGAAAGCATTTTGGCCTCTGGTAAAGCAATCTCTCAATATATATTAAAAATAAAAACGCAAACAACCTTTGTACCTGTCAGAGTTCTTGGCTATAATAAGAGAAATAGGGCCTCGATAATTTAAATAGTAAAGAGATTTATTGGAAGGAGATTAATCACTGACAGGATGCACAGAAGGGTTAGAGAATGAGATCAGGGAAAGGGATGGGGATCACTCAAGTTTGAACAACTGGAGCCACAGCCAAGGGCAAGCCCAGGAACAGCCCATTTCTCCCAGGGGACACTGGACACTGTTGCTGACACTCCACTCAATTTTCAAGAAAAGAAGGACTTTAAACTCTCAGTTTTAAAAATTGGATTTTGTTTTTCTAAATGAAAAGTTACTTGAGAAAACAATGTCTCTTTTGGTGAAACGTACCTTGAAACATTTTTAATTCCTTTAGTTTCAGTTCAATTTCTTTTTCTCAGTAAAACTTCAAAAAACAATTAAATGGAACAATTTTAGTAAATACTAGTAGGTGTATATGTCAATATATACATGTAGATGAATGACACTCATCAATTTTTAATAATAATTTTTGGTAATGAAATATTTTGGATATTTCTTATACATTTTAATGATTGGTAATTTTTTTATAATTAGGAATATCTGCTTTATTAAAACAATAATTTATTTGAATAAAAGTAGACTGCACCATTGACGTATTTTGAAAAAAAACTATAATTACTTTAAATACTTTAACCCTGTAAATAGTGGATTTTTTTTCCCCCATAACAAGGTGACTGGAGAGAATCAGTTCCGGCTTTGGTTCCAAAGTTGAATTCAGTCAGGTTTCTAGATTGACTGGATTCTCTAGAATTTTTGATGTGCTGCCACCTTGGTTTCAAGAAGGCTGCAACAGCTTCTAGCATGTTGGGCCACAGGACTGTCCTCAAAGATAGAAAGTGCAAGGCATTGCCTCTTTCTCTCAGTGATACTGCCCACCAGCTTTCTCTTTATATCTCACCTCTACCCTACTTTTTGTCTGGCTTTCCTGAGATTAGATAAAAGAGATCTCTTCATGATATAAGAACAAAGTTGAGGGACATCTGGATGGCTCAGTCGGTTGAGCGTCCGACTTCGGCTCAGGTCATGATCTCACGGCCTGTGAGTTCGAGCCCCACATCGGGCTCTGTGCTGACAGCTCAGAGCCTGGAGCCTGCTTCGGATTCTGTGTCTCCCTCTCTCTCTGACCCTCCCCCATTCATGCTCTGCCTCTCTCTGTCTCAAAAACAAATAAACATTAAAAAAAAAAAAAAAAAAGAACAAAGTTGGGATACTGTTAGCCAGTAAAGGGGAAGAAAGAGATGATGGCTTTTAAAGAAGCAATCTGCCCTGCCTATTACCACCATTACCATTTTGTTAGTTTCCGTGTGTGTGAGAAAGAGAGAGAGCGAAAGCAAGCGAGAGAGAGAGAGGGAAAGGGAACTTCATAAACAACTCCAAACTGTTTATATCTATGTTTATTTTTGTAGCAAATATAGAAATTCAACATCTCAACTTAGCTAGTCATCTAGGAAAGACATTTGGCATTTTCATGAGATATTCTTTATTTTGCTCTTCATTAATCCTTAAGTACAGAGTTTATAGGGTAACAATGGCTTCTCTTTCCAATATATTTCCTCGGATTTTGCTGTTAACTTATGAAATTTGTGGTAGGGACTAGGTTTAAAAAGCTTAGACAACGGTGAATTCATATGTCCATGTCTCTAAATTAATTAGAATGAGCTACATTGAAATTAGCATTTAATTTATACTTTATATTTTCCTTAACCTTTTTGAAATTCATTGCTAATACATTCAAAGTAATATAAATTTTTTGTCCCAAAAACATGATTTTCTTGGGGCACCTGGATGGCTCAGTCAGTTAAACATCCAACTTTGGCTCAGGTCATAATCTCACAGTCTGTTAATTTAAGCCCCACGTTGGGGTCTGCACTGACAGCTCAGGGCCTGGAACCTGCTTCTGACTCTGTGTCTTCTTCTCTCTCTGCCCCTCCCCCACTCACTCCCCCCCCCCCCCCGCCTCTCTTAAAAATAAATAAACATTAAAAATTTTTTTCAATGTTATTTTCTTTTTCTTATAGACTTTACCTTTGTACTTTTGTAATAAATTTGGTATTGAGAAAGAAGCATTAAAAAACAGATCCCAGAACAGAAACTGGAAGGTGTCAGTCGAAAAACTTCATGTAATGATAACTATAATTTTTTCCTTCTCTGCTTTAGAAGAAAGTCCCAGTTAAATGGCTGATTGAGAGTACTGGAGAAGCCAATAAAGGCCTCAGTGAGAGAAGAGAGTAAGTTATAAAATTCTTATCTCAGGGGAAAAAAAACAAACAGTTGAGGGAAGCTACTTTTAATTTCTGTGCACATTTCCATGATCCAGGAAGGCTTGTTTTGCCCCTACATTAAGAGAAATTGGTGAGTTTCAAAGGAACATTCTCATCAAAGTCTAATAAGATTCGGTTTGGACTAAGTGGGTAACAATTACAGATAATGAAAAAGGTATATAATTGCACCTAGATGTTTGTTTTCTTCAAAATCTTCATCACTCTGTATAATCTTTTAAAGGTAGCACTTAGGAATCTTGGTTAATGTCTTGTTATTTTAATAAAGAGTTCTATTTTTGTATTAAATTAAAAGTCTTAGAGTCTCTATTAGTTAACTCAATCCACTTCACAAAACCCAGTGTGTGGAACACATATTGAAAACCATTACTCATTCATTGGCAACTGAATGAGTTTCAAGCAAAATACCCAAATATATTCCAGGACCTAAAACCAAAGGAAAGTGTGGCAGGACTTTCTTTTGCTTCATGGGGAATTGGGCCAACATACCTAAGAAAGAAAGACAGGAGAAAGAAAGAATAATTGAGAACACTGACAGTATAAACAATCAAAAAATTAAGCCATTTAATAGGACCAAAGTACATGAGGACTTACATCTTGGTCAATGAACATGCAACAACTTCATTCTTTTACTTTTATCTCCACCTTTGGTTAGTTGCTTGAGGCAAATATAACATTTGGGCAGAAATTTGGAACAAAGACTTGGAATGCCACTATAAGGTCCAATGGGAAAACAACTTCATCTGGCTCAAATATGGTTTGAATTTGAACCAGTTATTTAGGTATCTTTTTTTTTTTTTTTTTTTTTGGTAATTTGTTTAACCTTAATCAAATAATCTTGTTATTTTCTATTATTTCTGGAATCCTTCCATTTTAAATTACACAGGCAATAGTGTGGGGTTTTATTTATTTTCAATTGGCCATTACAGAATTCTCCGTTTATGTGGCTGGGAGAGTGGAAATTTGGGCCGTAGTTTTAATTAAGACAAGAGTAATTTTATAAAAGATTTGGCAACGTTCTTTCCCTGAATGATGCTTCAGTACAACTGCTTCACAAGCAGTAAACATAGCACACTGATTTGATTGTTGAAAAATGAACAAAATCTGCATCAAATCACTTCAAACTAACTGTGAGTTTGATTCATTTTGCTTTCCTAGAGTTCTAATATTTAAAGTCCGGTAAATTGTAAATTGAGAGGCTATAAGATTTCTTCTTAAAGGAAACCAAAAAAAAAAAAAAAAAGGGCAAACATACATTTAAGGTGTTTAAGTGGAATTTTCATTTGTGGGGCATTAGAAAAAGAGTAAAAGACATATTTGAAATTCTTTCCTCCAATATGTTTGCCACTTTAAACTCATTTTTAGACATGGAAGTAAGTTTACAAAGGAGCATAATAGGCACAGTTAAGGGAATTTTGTTTAACCTCTCTTTCCTTCATTGTATACATAAGACATCAGAAGGAAAAATATTTCTGTCATTGCTTTTGTTTATTCTCTCCCTCTCTGCCTCTGTCTCTCTCTCTTTCTCTCTCTCTCTCTCTCTCTTTTTTTTTTTTTTTTTTGAGAGAGAGAGTGAGCAGGGCAGAGGCAAAGAGAGAGAGGGAGAGAGAGAATCCCAAGCAGGGCTCAATCCTCAATCCCATGAACCATGAGATCATGACCTTACCCAAAATCAAGAGTTGGATGCTTAACTGACTGAGCCACCCAGGCGGTCTTGCTCTCAAAAAGCCTCTGGAGTAAGTATCTCTTTAAGTGGTAACACAGCATTCAGAGTTCAATTTCTAGACCACAGTTTAATGCAGAAGCTATAGGCATAAGTAAAAAAGCCAAATCCCGGTTATTTTTCTTTCTTCTACATCTCTTGTAGGGACACAAAGAGATCTACCAGTGGGCATTAATTACTCAATCACAGAAAGTACATGAAAGTGGTCAATCACTACTTGTCAAGCATAACACTCAACACATTTTCTTTTTTTTTTTTAATTTTTTTTAATGTTTATTTTTGACAGAGAGAGAGACAGAGCATGAGCAGGGGAGGGGCAGAGAGAGAGGGAGACACAGAATCCGAAGCAGGCTCCAGGCTCTGAGCTGTCAGCACAGAGCCCGATGCGGGGCTCGAACTCACAGACCACAAGATCATGACCTGAGCCAAGGTCGGACACTCAACCGACTGAGCCACCCAGGTGCCCTAACACATTTTCTTTAAAGAAGTGCATCTGCCAGGGAGAATAGAACCCAGAACTCCTAGGGGACAGAAAGACAATCAACAGGGATGAATACAAATATATTAATGAAAGCAGCCACATTTGGTAATAACCCCCAGTTTCAGAAGGATTTTTAGAAAGCTTTAAAATCTGACTTTTTAAACTTTGTTTTCCTTTGTCTGGTTTTAACTCAATTCAAACAATCCCTCATATTTTACTATCCTGATAGGGACTTTTTTTTTTTCCTGATTGAAACAGTTCTTAGACTGGAAAATAGAAGATGCCCTATTCAGGGTCGAAGCCCTTACAAGTACCTGCATAAAACTTGAGTCCATACATCTTAAAGCAAAATACTAACACCCTAAATCCATTATCATGGTATTATGAACTGAATGTGTCTCTGGAAATTCATAGGTTGAATCCTTAACCCTCAATGTGATGATATTTGAAGATACAGCCTTTGGTAGGTAATGAGAGTTACATGAGATATGAGGTTAAGACTTCCATGATAGGATTAGTGCCCTTCTAAGAAAAGACACCAGAGACCCTGGTGGGTCTCCACCATGTGAGGACATAAAGAGGAGGTAGCTATCCGGAAGCCAGGAAGACAGCCCTCTCCAAGAACTGAATCAGCCAGCACCTTGATCTTGAACTTCCCAGAGCTATAAGAAAATTAGTCATGGATTTCTGTAGTTTAAGCCACCCAATCTATAGACCCAAGCTGACTTATACTCGTGGTCTATAGGAAACTGATATTATGCAAAGACTTATTTGGAATGCACAGGTCAGCCTGACCTTAGCTCTGTGTGACCTTGAGTAAGTCATTAACCTGTCTTAACTTGTTCATCTAAAAGATGGGGGTAATGATACTTGCCTTATTCAAGTGTGTGAAAATATAAACATGGTGAAATAAATGGCTTCACAAAGTGTTTGGCAGTAGCATCCCCATCAGTTCTGTAAAAAGTCATAGCTCCTTTCAGTCGAAAGCACAGAATGTGACCTGATGAATCTCCTGCTATTTTTACAAAACCCCTGCAGATTCCATCCCTTATTTCTACCAGTACTTCACTGCATATTAATAAATGGTTCACATTTCTTTTTTATAATGCCAACAAGAAGTATTTCACCAGGCAAACAGCTCTTCCCAAATGTATTATCACTTTGTTAGAATATGATGTTACCCTCTAAAATCTGGTTGTTTTCCAAAGGTCTTAAAATGAAATTCTAAGCCCATCTGAATAATGTACCAATAATTCAATATAGTAAATATTTTTGAACACTTAATATATGCTGGAAAAAACATTGTCCTGGGAGCTGTAGAACGCACAGGGGTGGCTAAGACAGGTCCTTGCCCTCAAAGAACCCAGAATAGTGAAGGAAACAGACATGGAAATAAATGTCTTCTAGTGTGATGAGTGCTGTACTAGGCACAACCATAAGACATAGTGAAGGCACAAAGGAAAGACTGATTAGTTCTTCTTAGAGTAGACAATAAAGCCTTCCGCCAGAAAGTAATACAATTAAGCAGGTGGCTTTCTAACATTGCTTAAACTTTGTACCTTAGTCCAAAGTGAAATGAATGAAGTGAATTTGTGAGGAACCATTATTTGCAAGGTACATTCTTGATAGATCCACCTGTGGGTTTTTTTTTTCTGTTCCAGGATCCAACACAGGATACCACATAGCACTGAACAATACTGAACAATAACACTAGCAGATTATAACCACTGTTGCTCCTGTTACCACTACTGTCTTATTACTACCGCCATTACAATTACTACCCATACTACTACTGCTAATAATAATCTCTACCATTTGTATAGCTCTTTACAAAGTACTTAACACACATTTCATTTCAGTCCTAGTCTTTAGTTGCTGTTCTTAATTTAGTCCCACATGAGGAAACTGGGGTACAGACAAATTCAGCAATTTGCAAGGTTAGTTCTTTTTTAAATTAAGGATAGAGATAAAACACCAATAGCACTGGCACATCTTTCCCCAAAATGATGAAGCTTAGAAAACAGGAAGCAAGTCTATACCCTCCAGATGCTCTACCCAAGTAGTGCCCTAGCTCCCACTATCCTGTTTCTTAACTACTTGAAAGAATTAGTTAACATTCTCATTTGCATCAATTAACATTCTGAGAACTCTAACAAATCCTGCTCATAAGCTGTGTTTATACTACATTGCTTTTCCTTTTTTCACATTTTTAATTATGAAAGTAAAATATGCTCATTATAGGCAACTGAAAACTATAGACAAATATTAAGGGGAAAAAGAATTAATCCATAACCCTAAAACCCAGAGATATCTACAGTTAATATTTAATGATCTATTTCCTTCTAGCATGTTTTCCTTTATGTTTTTCTCTGTGCTTATGAATGTATTTTTATTACGGAATATACTGTATAAATAGACATGTTATGCCATATTATTATTTTAATAACTTTTTGGAATAATTTTAAATTTACAGAATAGTTGCAAAAATAGTACAGAGAGTCTATAAACCCTTCACCCAGGCTTCCCTAATACTAATATCTTATGTTAGTTTCAAAACTTCTTAGCTTTGTAAAAGTTGCACTATATTAGTATTGTGCATATTTTTTAACTAAGAAGAGAACTTATTATTAACCTAAACTACATATTTTCTTCATTTTTCACCAGTTGTTCTGCCAGCATCCTTTATCTGTTCCAAGATGCAGTTCAGGGTATCAGACTGCAGTTAATTGTCATGTCTCGTCTCCTTGGTCTCTGGTCTGTGACAGT
Source organism: Panthera leo (assembly GCF_018350215.1). Lineage (NCBI taxonomy): Eukaryota > Metazoa > Chordata > Mammalia > Carnivora > Felidae > Panthera > Panthera leo. The sequence continues at coordinate 90,520,515 of NC_056686.1, forward strand.
TTCTCAGTCTTTCCTTGTTTCTCATTGCTTTGACATTTTGAAGATTGCTGTCAGGTGGTTCATAGGGCATCCCTCAATTTGGATTTTTAAATATGTTTTCTCATGATCAGTGCCCTCTTCATCACATCATATCAGGAAGTACATGACATCACCATTAATTTACCACTGGTGAAGTCAAACTTGATCTCTTGGTTAATGTGGTATCTGTCAGGTCTCTTCACTGCAAGGTATTATTTTTCCCTTTCCATACTCTGTTCTTTGGAAGTGAGTCACCAAGTCCAGCTCACCCTAAAGACTTGGAAGATCAAGCTATACCTCCTGGAGGAGGAGGAGTTATATATATTATTTGAAAAAATTTTCTAAGGGTGATTTATCTGTTCTTTATTTATCCCCTTGTTTATTTATATCAAGACGGACTCATCAATATTTATTTTATGCTTGGAGTCATACTATGATATTTATTTTGTTGCTCAAATTGATCCCAATTTGGCCAATAGGAGTTCTTTCAAGTTGGTTTTTATGTCCTTTAAAATTCCCCAACAGTACTTTTCGTTTCCTTTTGTTTTTGAGCATTTTTTTTTTCTTTCTGGCACTACAAGATACTCCAGGTTATCTTGTACATATCCTCCCTTAGCCCTAGAATCAGTTATTTCTCTAAGGAGCCCTGATTCCTTTTATTGAAGAATGGGGCTAAAAACCAAGAACTGGGTTCTAGGTGTAATTGCTTAAGTGGAAATACAATATTATTCACCAACTATGTTATAAGTGAGCACGAAGTAAAACAATCTGTTATTTGATTTGACGTACAGTTGCTGCTTCTCTAGTTTTCCTTCATCAAAAGTATAATCTGGATAATAAAACGTGGCTAAAAAAACAAAACGCCTAGGTTTATATGCTGGCCTTATCACCTACTTGCTGTGTGACCTTGGGCAAGTTGCTCAACTTTTCTGTCATTCAGTTCTGTCCTCACAGTTCTAAACATGTAACTAGCAACAATACCTACCTCACTGGTTAATTGCGAGGCTTTAAATACATTGATATTTACAAAACACTTGGAATGGTGCCTGGCATCTACAAATTACTATATAAATGTTAGTCGTTTTCATTGCTGTTCTGACAACTTTAACCACAAGCCCAATACTGAAAACACAACATCCAATAATAGCCAACACATATTGAGCCTATCTTATGAGAAAGGCAATCATTAATCCTATCATAAAGTACATCCTATTTTAAATAAAATATTTTCTTATTATTAATTATTAACTTAAATTTGCTTCAATGGGCATATTTTAATCCATATTTTATCCTTTAAGTGTTTTTATTCAACTTCTCATAAAAACTTTATGTGCCAAAGCATCCCTAAGATGGCCTCTATGAATGCCTTCCCTTATAGTAAATATATGCTATTTCTCACATCTGGAAGTAGAATCTAGCTCTCATTCCCTTGATTTGGGACTTTCTTGGTGACTCATTTAACCAATAAAATACAGCAGAGGTAATATTTTTAAACTTTTGAAACAAAGTCTTATAAGAAATTTTGGCACTTCCTTCTGGGTCCCTTGAAACTCTTATTTTGGGGATTACCTGTCTCGGAACAAAACTACCATGAGGGAAAAGCCCAAGCTGCATGGTGAGGCCAAAGGTAGGCACTCAGGTTGACAACTCCAATGGAGCCATCAGCTGACAGCCAGCATCCACTGACATTTGCCTGAGATACTCAGCTTAGTCAAACTGCAAATGACTGTAGACCCAGCTGAGAATTGATGCTGCTTTGTGTGCTGTGTCCAATTCAATACACAGAACTGTGAGTGATAATAATAAATTATGACTTCAAACCACAAAGTTTTGGGGTGTTTTGTAGTGTAGAAATAAGTAATGTAAACAGATGACCTCTTCAATCTTTTATGCTCAACCACTGATGACAAACTTTGTTCACATAAGTAAAGGTAGCAAATGTCAGAAGATCATCAATAACCTTTTGTTTGCCATTTCACCATTGCAGAATTTAGATCATTTACTTTATCTAACACTTACGTTGTGAAATCTAACGGCTCTTTTTTTCTATCCATCAACCAAAAGTTTACTTTTAAGAAACTTGGTGATAATCTGCTTGGATTTTAAGTCCAATATAGCTTTTTCATATCAAGTATTCTAAAATAATGGTAAAGCTTTTCTTTCCATATAGCCCCATGTTGATCTACTGGATGTTAATAATTCTTCATTAAGATTAAAATTTTAATATCAACTAAATATCATTAGTAAAATGTTTTTCACTCCATGTTTTCAAGATTTCATTTTCATTTTGAATCTGTAAACTGTGTACATGTTGATGTTTTCATGACATTCTTGGTGTTTTCAATAAGTTCCTTTAGCAGCTGAGTAATACAAACTTTAGCAAGCCAATAACTATGCTTCAAAATTATTCGACACGAGAATCATTCAGAAAAAGTGGTTTTGATTCTCATAGCTCATTAATTTTTGACTAAAGTTTTTCTTTTGGTGAGCCACACAATTTAGTATGAAACAGGAAAGAGTGGTGTCTGATCTCATGTCTTCACAAAAGCTGAAAATAGGATGGAGCTGCCTAGATTTTATTAGATTCGCTATTTTGATAATATCATTTAATGTGGAATTCTGTTCTGTAGCAAATGTCTACATTTGAAAGACTTACTGTGAAGAAAACAATATATTTCTTAAACCTTAAGGTTTATAATATGATCTATATGTGAAGGCCTTTACAACTTTCTGCCATTGTTCCCTCACCATCAGGACAAATTTATGTAGGGTTTTTATCTGGTGTGTATCAAAACATTCACTGATCAATTTAAATATTTCATCTCCTATAGGCTCTTTCAGTATTTTACAGAACAAATAAAGTTCTTCAAAGAGTTTCTCTTTAGAGATTCTCACTAGCACCATTACTAAAGTACTATTCAATCTGTAATAAAACTTGTTTAATCTAAAAGTATTTTGGATTAGTGTGATCTCTATGTTATCCAACATGTCCTCAATGTGTCTACTAATTGAATTAATCAAAAAGTGGTACATTTCCTATTGTCTTTGCATCATTGACCCCATGTATTACATTAGCAGTTTCAAGGCAGGCTGTTAAAGCAAAAACTCTACAATTGATTGAGGCATTCTGTATCTAGGCACTACAGAGCTGTGCAATTAGTTCTTTGAGCATAAACTAATATTGTACAAATGATTTCATGTAGTAAATTTGTTTCTGGGTCATTTATTCAATAATGTTTTGTCTAGATCCTACTATGTGACAAGTGTGGATCTTCATCAATGAACAAAGCATGTGAAGATTCCTGCCCTTGAGATGATTACATTTCATCAAAGAAAGACAGACAGTACCTTATATCAATAATAAAAATTAAATTCCCTAATGTACTAAAATATATTAGTTTGCTAGGTCTACTCTAACAAGGTACTGCAAACTAGATGGTTTACACAACAGAAGTTTACCATCTCACACTTCTGAATTCTGGAAGTCTGTATTTAAGATGTAAGCCAGAGGTCTGTGAGGAAAAACCTATCCCATCCCTCTCTCCTAGCTTCTGCCAGAAATCTTTGACAATTCCTTGATTTGAAGACACATCACCCTTATCTTTGGCTTCGTCTTCACATGGCATTCTTCTTGTCTGTGTGTCTGTGTCCTAATTTCTCCTATTTATAAAGAAACCAGCCACATTTGGTTAGGGGCCCACCCTATTCAAATCTGATCTCATCTTAACCAATTATATCTGCAATGTCACATTCTGAGGTAATAGGAGTTACAACTTCAACATGTAAATATTTTTGGAAGGACACAACTCAATCCATAACAGATGAAGTGTGCCAAGGATGAAAGAAAGAGTAGATTGGGGTGAAGGTATGGGGGGGGGGCGGGGAAGGGAGGATAGATTGAAATATGAAATAGGGCATAACTTGCCAAGAAGGTTTAAGAGAGAATTGAAGTAGTGGAGAAAGTTAACTAAGAAGATATCTAGGGAAAGACCCTTTCAGGCAGATGGGAGAGTAATATAAAAGACTTTTGGACCAGAATAGACCCTCCAGCTTAAGGAATAGCAAGAAGTCAGTGTGGTTGTAGTAGAGGGTATAGTGGAAGACAGCAGCAAAGACTAAAGAACAATTCATGTAAAGCTTTGCAGGCCATTGTAAGTTTTCGCTTCCGCTCTGAGTGAAACGGAAAGCCAAGGCAGATCGTGAACAGAGTGACGTGACTGATTCCTGTTTTACAAGAGTCACTCTAGCTGCCATATAGAGAATAGACTTATGGTGGGTAAGGGCAAAAGCAGAAGCACCTACTAGGAGACTCTTTGAGTAATCTAGACACAACATGGTGGTGTCTAGGGCAAGGATAATAGTAGTGGAAGCATGAGAAATGGTAGAAATCTGCCTCTCCTTTTTTGGAATAGAGTTGACAAGCTTTCCTTACAGAACCGAAGGGCGTAAGAAGAAAAAAGACAATTCAAGGATTACTCTAGATTTTGGGTTCAGCAACTGTAAAGAAGAGGTTGCAATCAACTGAGCGAAGGAAGTCTGTTGGTGGAGCAGGTCTGTGGCATACTCTGTTATAGAGCGGCCTCTAAACAGCAACTAATAACCTCTGCTTCTTGGTATTCATATTCTTGTGCATGAGTCTCCCTTTCAGTGTGCCTTGCATCTAAGGATTTGTTTTAGTAAATATATTACAGCGAAAGTGATGAGGTGTCAATTTCTACATTAGGTTAAAGAAAAAGAATGTGGCTTCAGTCTTAGATGCTTTCTCTCTCTTGTTCTCTTGCTCTGTGGTTGTCTCTACCCTCTTAGGGTAGCCAGTTGCTATGATGTGAACTGTCTTATGGAGAATTCAGTTGGTGGGGAATTGAGGGAGGCCCTGGCCAAGAGCCAGTGAGAAACTGAGGCCTTAGTCCAACAGCCTACAAAGAACCGGATCCTTCCAACAACTATAAGGGTGGATTTAGAATTGAATCTTACCCTGGTCAAGCCTGTAGATGAGACAATAGCCCTGGCCAAAAATTTGACTTCAATCAATCTCGTGACTGATTTCAAGCCATAGAACCCAGCTAAGCCATGCCTGGACGTCTGACCCATGGAGATTTTGAGATAACAAGTGTTAATTGTTTTAAGCTATTAATATACGGGAAAATTTCTTATGTAGTAATAGATAAGTAGAACACTTTTTAAAAGTTCAACACTTTTTGAGAAAAATATTCAAAATGTTTTGAGTAAGATACCAGAGAATTTGCTTACAACTTTTGATTCATTTACTAATATTCCATGTGGAAAAAAAAAAAAATATATATATATATATATGTGTGTGTGTGTGTGTCTATGATTTTTTAAATCAATTCAGATTTATTTATGCATACCTGATAATAATCATAATTATAATCATAATCATAATCTCTACCACCTCCTGAGCATGACTATGTGTCAAGCATTGCTCTGACCATTTATGTGGCTTCTTTAATCCTCACAATAACCCTCTAGGATAGATACAATTATTACCTCCATTTTACCAATGAGGAAGCTGAGTCCCAAATTTTGTAATTATTACCCAAAGTCAAACAACTAATAAGTAGTAAGTTTGAACTGAAGTGGTATAGTTCAGTATCTGTGCTGTTAAAAAACAAACAAACAACAAAGAAACAAAACCACCAAGTGAAAATTTAACTGAAACCAAATGGAAGCGATTCAATGAGAACATGTAAAGGAGGTGATATGGTGGCTATCCATAAAGTCCTAAGTACCAAAGCCACAATTACTCTATTCGGCAATCTACCAGAGTTAGTGTTTAAATAACATTCAAATATTAAGAAAAATTTTAAATGCTTTTGTGATTTTTAATGTATATGCTTTTGATGGTTTCAATTTTCTTCATTATAAAATCTTTACGATTTACGATCACTGCTAATTTGCAGAATTTATGACACACCAGATGGGAAACTCAGGAATAGCGAATTTTTCTTGAAGTTGTGTTTTAATAACAAGCAGAATTTTTTAACTTAGATCGAAAAATTATTTTTATGTTTATTTAAATCGCTAATAGGGATTATGGGGCAGGGGTGGGGAGATTATAGCTAAATCCTCACTCCATTCCTTGGTGATCGCAGCCACTAATATGCCAGGATAAAGAAATGACAAAGCATAGGGGGAGGCAATCAAAGTCCCTGTATTTTGTTTTTGTTTTGTTTTATTTTTTATATATTTTTTTAAATCCTGGTAAGGAACACATAACATTAAATTTACCATTTTAACTATTTTGGGGTGTATGGCTCAGCAGTGTTATATACAGTCACACTGTTGCGCAACACATCTCTAAAACTTTTTCATCTTGCAAAACTGGACCAGTATTAGAAGTCATTGTATGTTAAATGCTTCAGCTGCACTCATTTTATTTTCTCCTGAATCTATAGCACTTATTTGGACACTTAATTATAAATACATGGATGTTAAATGGCCTCATGGTAAATTCTGTTTTTCCCCAAACAGATTATAAAATCCCAGGATCGTCCTTTTTATTCCTTGCGTATCCCACCATTTCTTTACCCAGGCTAGGTTTGCACCAACTTCACACCAGGAGTGCCCACCCCCCTACTATTGAAATTCTGTGAAAGTCCCCCATCACCCCGTAACCCACTAGCCCCCCACACTCCATGTCCCAACCCTTCTCAAAATGTACACCACTGCTTCCAGGAATCTTTCCAAGCTGTGCCTTCCCAAACTACCAGCTCTTTAATGTTTTGCTTCGATCTTATTTGCATATGATCCATGGCACCTAGGAGTCTTAGTACAGGATGATATAATGAAATATCATATCCAGAGTGGCTTACCAATAAACACATACTTCTAATGATTCTGGAGGCTAGATCAGGATCATGGTCAGATGCATTGTAAGGTTCTTGGTGAGTGCCCTTTTCCTGGTTATGTACTCACATAGCCTTTTCTTGATGCATGCAAACATACACACAGAAATCTCATGTCTCTTTTCTTTAGGGCATTAATCTTATCCCTAAAGAATATGGGGATCCCGCCTCATGATCTTATCCAAACCTAATCACTCCCACCTTCAAATAGCATCCCTACTGGAAATTAGGGTCTTCAATTTGTGAATTTTGTGGTGTCACCAACATTTAGTACATATCAGAGTCCTAGAATAACTAACACGGAAGAAGGAGACAGAAACCTTTTAGCCTGAAGAATTATAGAAGATTGTATTGATTATATGGCATCTACTAGGCCTTGGGGAATAAGCAATGTTACTACCCAGGCCTATTTCAGAGAAAGAAAACAACAAAAATATTTTAAGCCTCGTTCTGCAGACTGTCCCATAAATGTTCTGTTTCCATCCAAATTTACACTCCAGAAATCCAGAGTGGCTGGGTTTCTCTCAGAGGGATGTGAGAAAACTGGGATGATCAAAACGGTTGCTGAAGAGAACGAGGAATGGAAAGTCAGGAAAAGAGGTAGAAGCGTCTGGATTTGGGAGCAAGTAGAGCGTGGGCAACACAGAAGGTCCAAACATCTTTGGTTTGTTTGTTTGGTTTTGTTCCTCCCAATTCCTATGAATATTCATTTTGTACATTAGTACTGTTAAACTTTTCCTGACCCCCTTAATGTGTTAAACCTCCCCTCAAGAGAAAGTCTTTGGAACAAATAGCATTTATGTTGGGACTTGAAACAGACTACTGTACAGACCAACAGCAACAACAACCAAAAGGACCTAAAAGAGAAGGAAAGAATGGAGAGAACAGGGATAAAAGTAGATGAACAATTCTAGACTGAGAGGAAAGAGTACATTTAAAGGTTCTTAGGTGAGAAAGAGCTTGGCTTTAAAGAAAATTAAAGTCAGTCCAGGGTAATACTGTGCTAACTGGTCAGAAAGGATAAACTTGAGAATGGCTCATTGAATTTGAGATTGGAAGGAATGGGACAAAGGATTTTAGGAATTACAGTGGAAGATATCCAAGTTCATCAACCCTTGCAGTCAGCATATTTGACAACGAACTTTGACTACAAGTTTAAAGAATAGAAGCAGATTAAGAAATGTTTTTATAATTAGGTAACCTTTGCTAGATATTATCTGGTTTACATGGTATCAGCACAACTGAGAAACAAGCAACGACATGGCTACTCGGTGTCATTTCCCAGCCTGTGGAGACAGTTTGTGGTTTTTAATTGTTCGACACGTTTTCATTCTTGGCCCAGGAAAAAATCACTTATAAAGTAGGTCTCAGAAGGCTCATCACGTCAAGAGGGATGTGATTCTATCTGGCTGGGAGAAAGGGAAAATATAGGAATGATTAAGGACTCTAAGGTGGTGCTCAGGAGAAAGGGAATCCAAGGAGATGCAGTTTCCAGAACGTCAAGCCCCCTCCCTGGCCCCAAAGTACGAATCATTTAAAATAAATAATATGTTGGGACGCCTGGGTGGCTCAGTCGGTTGAGCGGCCAACTTCAGCTCAGGTCATGATCGCGCAGTCTGTGAGTTCGAGCCCCGTGTCAGGCTCTATGCTGACAGCTCAGAGCCTGGAGCTGCTTCAGATTCTGTGTCTCCCTCTCTCTCTAGCCCTCCCCCGTTTGCGTTCTGTCTCTGTCTTTCAAAAATGAATAGATGTTAAAAAATTTTTTTTTAAATAAAATAAATAATATGTCTGTAATTAGCGTTCCCAAAAACATCATCTGCATCATTACTTCTAACACAATTCCTCTGCAAGGAGCTGTAAGAGCCCATCACATGATTTTTGTATCAGTACAGGTGATATAGGAAAAAAGAAAAAAAAACACCACCATTTATTATCTAGGAGTCACTGTTAAAATATTCTAAACACTATTTTTTAATCTAATGATTGGGTGGAATGGTAGAAGCAAATTGTGTATTGTAATGTGAAAAAGTCTTTTCATAAGGGACAGGAAATACTTTAATTCATTGTTGAAGTTGAAAGCTGTTCACATTGTATCAAGCAAGTAGCAAATTCATGCAACTTTGAAGTTTTGTATATCTGTTACCCCACACCCTTCTATGATCATTAATACTTTGCCTAAAGAACAAGGCTCTGATTAAAACTGATCCATTGACCATAAGCACCATTCTAATATTTATTAAATAACTTTTTGAATAAGGGAGATTTTACCACTCTTCAATTCATAATTTTTTTAAAATATTGTTTTTATATTAATCAGTCACTTTATCAAGTCAACTGGCTAGCCTTTTGATCAGTGAAGGTATCGGTCTCTGATATGTAATGAAATAAGCCAGTTTTCAAATTTATAATAGGTTTTTTAGCAAAGGTTTTATTTGTGCAATGGTATCGCTGGCTACACCATATTGTATTTTTGAAGATATGGTGTCAGGGTATACAGAGCATAAAAGCCAATTTATTTGTACAATACTTATCTTCACCTTAAAGTGCATTTAATGGAGAGATGCTGTATTAGCTGTTCCCCAGATTTCAACTCAAGCCAACATTTCCTGAGTGACTTCAAGAGATACGTCCTTGTGCAAGGTACAGCATAATGCAAGAGTGAGTGAATTCCTTTTCCTAACATTTCACATTCTAGAGAGGAGCTGAGATACATGCACAAAGAACAATAATAAAAACAGAATGTAAGAATTCCTAAAAACAAATATATGAACAATTGTTATGGGAGCATACAAGAATAGAGATTAATGGCTGATATACCCAGAGGAACATGGCATTGAGCCTAGTTAAGGAAGGAGAGGGCTCCTTTATTGAAAGACTTTATTGAAAACAATGGATTTAAGTTGCAGGGGTGCATTTTCTAAGTCATATATCATTCTTCTTTAAATACAGTTGCTTTGCATCTGTATCTAATATTTATTTCACAGGTTTGGGATTTAAGGAGTTTTATAAAGTCTAAATCATTGCACAGTTAAAGAAGAGTATAATTACTATTACATCATATTACTGCTGTGTCCACGGCGCCAGACCAGTCATTGTGAAGATTGCAAAAGCCCTGCGAAAGCTGCTTTGAAGACCTCAGGCGATGTGTAAGTGGAGACAAAATACCCCAGGATACGCAAGACAGACAATGCAAGGCAACAGGCAATTGACTGTTGTTGGTGATTTTCTTTACTGCCCAGAGACTGGTCAACAATCAGGGCCCCAGCTACAGACTTCTGCATCAGAGGGCCCAGAATGCCAGCCAGGGGGCTTCCCTTTGTACCCTGCCTCTAGGTAGAAACAACAGATATTAGGAATGGACCTGTTATTGATCTAAGGCTCATACAATACTTGGACAGTTTCTTGTGACCCATCTTAAGAAGCAGGAGTCCTGACATGCCCTGCTGTATGGGATGCTTTGAAGTAGGCTAGAAAAACACAGATGAAATACCAGGTTGACTCTTTGGTTCCTTTGATGTCCTCTGACAATGTCACCCACTACTGCTTACCTGATAATCGTTAAATAACGTATTTTACTTGCGTAGAACATAACTGACTATAATGGGTAACCCTCTTCCACTCTGTATTTGAAAATTCACAAACCTGGTTTGGACACCTATCATGTGCCAGGTTATTTACCATTTTAATCCTTATCCTGGGAGGGCAATTAAATCCCTCAGTGACTTCTTTTAAAGATGAAAACAGGCATGGAGAAGATTATTACCTACTTCCTGAAGCTACCTGTGTTGCCTCAGGACTAGTGGAGCCTTGGGGAGAACAGAGGATGGGCTGAGAGGGAGAGAGCACACCTGAGTCATAAGCCCTAGGAGTTTCCATGGTCTGCTTTCCTTTCATTAGCTTAGATTACACACAGGCCATTCTCAAAAACTAAACTAAACTAAACTAAACAAAACAAATGAACAACAGCAACAACAACAAAACCAGAGTGCCCAAACCCAAATCTACTGAGGAGATCTGTGGGATTTGCTTTAAAAAAACTTTTAAAAACCCTAGCGGCTTCCTGAGAGGAAATTTAGGGCTCCAGGGAGCTGTGTCAACTCTCAACCACGGTCACTTTCAGGGTATCAAAATAAGCAATCATAAAGCAGTAGCCAAATGGCCAGAAAGAGTTAATGTAGCTTCCACAGATGCCAAACTCTCCTGGAGACTCAGAATAGTGGGCCCCGTGTGCAGGTATACATTCAGAAAGCAAAATGGGGAAAAATTTTTAAAAAGGAAAAAAGAATGCCAAAAGATACACTGGAATAGAATAATGTTTAACTTAATAAATAATACACATCATAAAATATGTATTTATTTAGTAAACACCTAGTATACCACAACATCAGTCACCCAAATCACCCTGGTTTTGCAGCTGAATAATAAATACAGCACCTTAAAATAACTGGCTGCCAAGATGGATAAAAGAGTGAAGAAGCCAGCACATACTGACCTCAGACTCCACAGCCTTCCCTGCCTCTGGGGGAGAAGACACAGAGGATGCTGAGTGATTAGGCCGCAGAGGCCGCAGCAGCGCTCCGAGGCACTGAATAATGGATATCTTTGGAAGCCCTTGGTGGAGGCTGCAAGCAGCCACGGGAGGAGGGGAAAGTGTCCAAGAACCTTAAGGGTCTTGCAGAGACCAGAGGGAAACCAGGAGAGAAGAGACTGGCAATAAATCTTTCAATACCCAAGGAAACAGGCCACCAGGTAAAGGATTTGGTCCATTTTCGCAGAAGAGCATTTGCTCCCTTGCCATAACAGTCATTCCTGTGAAATGAATATATTAATGCCATTAAGATCCAGTCTGAGAATGTCGGACCCACCCATAGTACCCATTTGAACCCATTAGTTGTTTAACCCTGGCTTAGAGATTAGCAGAAATTAATTGACAGAACATAGTTCGTCGGGAATTTTCAGAATGCTTTGCAGATGGCTGAACCTAGACACTTTATTGACCATAAAAGCATTCCTAATGCAAACGAAGGAATGCTGAGGCGGCACTACTGTCTCCAATAGGTTGCAGTTTCCAGCGATCAACTTCCTGTCTCCTATCAAGCCTTCAGCCTGCTGTTCACTGCGCAGCCGTTATCTTCACATGCTGACACATGTAATCTAGCATCCTCACTTTGCCACAGTCAGAGCAATTGCTTGACAATTTGATTACAGTTTCCTGTCAGCTCATGCACGGAATATTTCTGTGAGCTTTCAGCAATCGCAAAATATTTTGATTTTGAAATGATAGTAATCCGTGAAGAAGAACGTCCTCAAAATATTGATTTCTGATAACAAATCAAGATCTGCATAAAGGAAATTGCTTTAAGTGCCTATGAATAAGGATGAGTTGGAGCACAGAGGGAAAGAGAGTGGAGGCTGTGATTACACAGGGAAAAAGAAAAGGACTTGGGTTGTGGAAGCTTTGGAAGGAGGCCGAGCTTGTGACAAAAGAGCCACCGTTGGATTTCAGTGGCCTGGTGGAGAGAATCGAGTCACCACCGGGCTGGACCATTAGATAGTACGTGTGTGTCAGTTTCATTTCAAAAATGCTCTTCACCCTAAACAACTGACGGTTGTTGGGCACATATATTGGTGGAAACTCCACAGGAAAGGGAAATGAAGAATGAAACGCTGTCATTGAGAAGGCAGAATATCTCTCATTTTAATAAATAATTTGCGGATTAGCATGTATTTAAGTGAACTAGTATCAAATGTTAAAGGTCATATCTGTATATAAGGCTTTGTGTCCCTTACTGCAAGATGGAGAGAGGCTTTTTCAATATAGGAGTATGACTGGCTCTTTGTGACCCCTAATAGACATATGAAATAGGATTTGTCTTGAATTATCGACCTTTCCCTCTGAAATGAGAATGTGCCGAGAAAGACCTCCACATTCTTTTTTTCTGTTCCCTCAGAAATCAGTCATTCAAAATGTTACTACCAGCATTTTAGGCATTTCTACACAATGGTAGTTTTTTACAGAATAAGACAAAACTGAAGTTATTTCCACAAATGAACAAGATAGAAATGGGCATGCAATCAGATTTAAAAAAAAAAAAAAACTCATGGAATTTTAAATGGAAGAATATGTTCTGAAATGAAACCCTATTATGGTAGCCCTGGAGCTAAAGGTAATTTATAGGTAGACCAGTAAAACATGTGTTCCTCAATAATGCAATCAATCATTTTACCTGGAATCTAGCCACTCAGCAATGTAAAGCTCCAAACATGAATCTAGATTTTTTTTCAAGCTGCTATTAGTCAAATAGCTTTAATGACTTCTACTTTTAGACAACAGTTAGGGCTATTTAAATCTATAATTTGTCCTACATTTCTTCTTAAACAGGCATGCAACCCTACATGCTGACATTGCTTATATTCATAACAGGGCAAGCAAATGGTGGCAACACATGGGCTTTGAAAGCATAAATGATACAGAAAGTTTCTGTCACTGACATTTCTTTACCTGTTTGTGATAAGGCATAATTTACATGGGGTAAAATTCATCCTTTAAGTGTACCACTCTGTGAGTTTTGACAAACACATGCAGCCATGTAACCACTATCACAACCAGAATACAGAACAGTTCAATAATTCCCCCCAAATTCCCTCCTGCCCTTGGTAATCCACCCCTTCTACACCCTCAGCCTCTGGCAACCATGGTTCTATTTTCCGTCCCTACACTTTATGTTTTCTGGAATGTTATATCAATCGAATCCTATAGTTTACGATCTTTTAAGTCTGGTGCCTTTCACATAGAATAAATGTGACTGAGATCCATTCATGTTGTTGTGTTATCAATATTACATTCTTTTTATTGCTGAGTATGGATGTACCTCACTTTGGATTGATTCCAGTTTTTAGTGATTACTAATAAAGCCACTATTAACATACATGTTGTTCTGTGAACACAAAAATTTCATTTAGCTTGGGTAAGTAGCTAGGACTAGGGTTGATGGGTCGTAGAGTAAGCATATGTTTAACTTTACAAAAAAACTGTCAAACTGTTTTTGAAAAGTGACTGCACCATTTTGAATTCCCAAAAGCAATATATGGGAGTTTCTGTTGCTTCACATCCTTGCCACCCTTTGGTATTTTCAGTTATTTTATGTGCTTGTTTTAGCTCTTTTTTTTAATTTTTTTAATGTTTATTTATTTTTGAGAGAGAGAGAGAGCGTGAGCAGGGTGGGTGGGGGGGTGGGGGGGCAGAGAGAGAGGGAGACACACACAGAATCTGAAGCAGGCTTCACGCTCTGAGCTGTAAGCACAGAGCCCAACACAGGGCTCAAACCCACAGACTGTGAGATCATGACCTGAGCCAAAGTTGGATGCCCTACCAACTGAGCCACCCAGGAGCCCCTTGTTTTAGCTATTCTAATAAATATGCTGTGGTATCATTTTATGGGTTTTATCTGCATTTGCTTAATAACTAAGGATGTTGGGCATCTTTTCATATACTTATTTCCCATTCCTATATTTTCTTTGATGAAGTGTCTTTGTAAATCTTGTGCCTGTTTTTTAGTTGGGTTGGTGGTTTTCTTATTACTGCCTTTTGAGGGTTCTTATGTAAGCTGGATACAAGTCCTTTATCAGGTATGCAATTTCAAATATTCCTCCTACTCCATGTCTTTTAATTTTCTTAATAATGCCATACAAAGGGAGAAAGTTTTCATTTCAATGAAATCCAATTTATCAATCCTTTCCTTTTTTTTTATAGATTGCACTTTTTGTATCTAAGAAATCTCCACTTGATCCAGGATTGCAAAAATTTTCCTCTGTGTTTCTTCTAGCCTAAAGATCATTCACAACATAGTTTAAAATAGATCCAATATTAATGAAATCTCAGTGATATTTGTGAGAAAAGAAAGGATAATTTTGTTTTTAATTTGGAAAAATAAAAACAGACTTCAGTATATTGTATACTTGGAAATTCTGAAATCACAGTCTTTTCTCTAAAACATAACAAATTACACCAGTACAATCATCCATTCATTTGTTTGTCAAGTATTTATTAATGTCCCTACTATTTACAGCTTATTCTGCTAGATGGTGTTTCAATGTGGTTGATCTCGTCCCTCAAGAATTTCACACCCCTATATAGGGCAGAGACAAGTAGAGAGACAATTGTAGCACAGTGTGATAAGAGCAAGGATTAAGGTGGTCACCAGCAACAACAGGAGTGAAAAGCAGGATACAACACAAAATGCTAAAGTATAGTAACCCCACTTAAGAAAGGAGATAAAAGTTGTAGCCCCCAGGAGCACACAGTTTTATGGAGGAGATGAAAATATAAATACATAAATAAGTATTTAATTACCAGTATTCCTGGTGCTATGAAAGAAAGTTATAGGAAGTGAAGAGAATATATAAGAAGATATAATTTAGCCTAGGAGCCTAATGGAAGACATTTCTAAGAAACTAACATGTAAATTGGAAGTTTAGCATAATTAGAAATTCATCTTGGAACAAGAGGGGAAAATTCAACATCCCAGCCTGAGAAAACTACGCATTTAAAGATCCCAAAATAGGAATTAAGTGAGTGTATTTGAGAAACAGTGAAAAGACTAGGTTAATAGGGAATTGTGTAGTGATTTTCTAATTTAAGTTGAATGAGAATTACCCATGAAGCTTGCTTAAAATTAAGATTACCAGGCCTCACATATAAAGTGTTTACTTAATAGTTCTAAAAGAACAAGGTGATTATGATGTGATGTATCAACCACCACACCTCGATAAATTCTAGAATAGAAGCAGAGGGAAATAGTGGTAGGTTAAGGAGACAGGAAGTAGGAACCAAGTTATTCAGAGTAAGGATAGTAGACCAAACTTTACCCTAAATACCTTGAAAAGCCCTTGAAAGATATGGGGATGAGTCATGATCCAGTTTGCCTTTTAAAATTTATTTTAGGGGCACCTGGGTGGCTCAGTCGGTTAAGTGTCCAACTTCAGCTCATGTCATGATCTCACGGTTTGTGAGTTCGGGCCCCACATCAGGCTCTGTGCTGACAGTTCGGAGCCTGGAGACTGCTTCAGATTCTGTGTCTCCCGCTCTCTCTGCTCCTCCCATGCTCGCACTCTGTCTCTCTCTCTCTCGAAAATAAATAAACATTAGAAAAATTAAAAATAAATAAATAAATAAATAAAATTTATTTTAAAGTGACATTATTGAAATGGTGACATGAATCATACTTAATTTCAGTACACCTCACAAGAAGACCAGCTAGCAACTATCCATAAACAAGACACCATTATGGAGGTCTCAGAACCATGAAATGAGGCTGAAGCCCTCCTCTGTGCAGCACAGATTGAGCAGAATCCAATTAGAAGGATAGGGAGAGGGGCTTCACTTTAACCACATCAACCACTCCCAAGGCCAGTACTTTGCCACAGCAAGAGGGCCCCCCTGGGCCTCCAGTTCCTCTAGTGATAAAAAGAATACCATAGTAAACATTCAGCTTCCCCAGAGTTGCAAGATGCTTCCTCGGAGGCCCACTCGGGTCTTACCTCACAAGTATCACTGAAGGAATCTGTCAAGCTCAACCACCGGGGATTAGGTAGAAACAGATAAGGAGTTGGAGTTTATAGCGACCAGCATTTGGATCTCAACAGACCACATTCCTGTTTGTAGCAACACCTGAGCAGAAATCTTAGCCTTTGGTTCTGCCGATCTGGAGAGCTGAATAGGTAGCCTTGTCTGGCCAGGGAGTTCAGTTGGTAGTTCTGCCTGACGTGAATCATAAGCCACAGGGCTGTACCAGCTGTGAAACAGATTCTCCAGCCCCACCCTGGCAAGGGAGGAAATTCACTCTGACACCAAACTGTTGAACATAGCATCTAGTCCCACTGCTCTGTGAAGCTTGGCCACAACACCTGGCAGCCACAGACCACATTCTACAACTTGCCCAAACAGGGAAGCAAGTCAGCAGTCCTTCCCACCTGTTAAATATTGCCTCTGGCCTTACGTGGAGCTTAAATAGGGACCCTGCAGGACTTTGGCACCCAGCTTGTGGTACTACCCAGTGGCAGAGCCCAGCCTACAATCCCATTCAGTAGCAGAGTCCATTTAAGGCCCTCCCCCATAATTGAACAGCCTGGGCTTCGCCTGTGCAGGGATCCCAGACAGTGACCTGCCTAATTGTGGAGCAGATCCTGTAGCTCCACTTGACCAGGAATCCAGGATGGTGACCTTGCCCAACTGAGGAGCACAGTCACCAGCTCCGCTGTCAACAATGGATAGATTATTCGCACAGAAAATCAACAAGGGAAGAAAAGAAAAAAAGAAAGAAAAAAAGAAAGAAAATCAGTAAGGGAAGAAGTGAACAACACTACAGATGAAATGGACATAACATATATAAAACATTCCATTCAATACAGCAGCAAAATACACATTCTTTTGAAATATACACAGTAAATTTTCTAGGATAGATCATAAGTTAGGTCACAAAATAATTCTCAACAAATTAAAGAAGACAGAAATTATATCAAGTATCTTTTCTGAAAACAATGGTACAAAACTAAAAATCAATAACAGGAGGAAATCTGGAAAATTCATAAACATGTAGAAATAAACAACACACTCATGAACAACTAATGTATTAAAGAAGAAATAAGTTAAATAAAAAAAAATACCTTGAGACAAATGAAAATGGAAACACAGCATTCCTCCACTTATGGGACACAGCAAAAGCAGTTCTAAGAGGAAAGATTTTAGCTATAAATGCATATCAAGAAAAAAAAAAGAAAGATCTCAAATAAGCAACCTAATATTCTACCTCAAAGAACTAAGAAGAAGAATAAGGAGAAGGAGAAGGAGAAGAAGAAACCAAGTCCAAAGTTAGCAGGAGGGAAATAATAAAGATTAAGGCAGAAATACATGAAATTCAGAATAGGAAAAAACAATAGAAAAAATTAGCAAAACTAAGAATTGGTTCTTTGTAGAGATAAGTAAAATACACAAACCATTTGATATACTAACAGAAAAAAAATAGAGGACTTGAATTCATAAGTGAAAGGAGACATTACAACTGATACCACAGAAATATGAAGGATCGTAAGTGACTACTCTAAACAATTATATGCTAACAAGTTAGATAATCTAGAAGACAAGCAATTTATAAATTCCTAGAAACATACAACCTACCAAGACTGAATCATGAAAATCTGAACAGATCAATAATGAGTAAAAAAGATTAAATCACTATTCAAAAACCTCCCAACAAAGAAAATCCCGGGGACAGATGCTTCACAGGTGGATTTTACCAAACACTTAAAGAAGAATTAATACCAATCCTTCTCAAACTCTTCCAAAAAACTTCGAACACTTCCAAACTCATTCTATGTGGCCATATTACCCTGAAACCAAAGCCAGAAAAAGACACTAGAAGGAAAGACTACAGGCCAATACCCCTGCTGAATATAGACACAAAAATTCTCAGCAAAATACTAGCATATTGAATTCAACAACACATTAAAAGAATCATACACCATGACCAAGAGGGATTCATTGCTGGGGTAGAAGGATGGTTCAAGAGATGCAAATCAATAATGTGATGCATCACGTTAACATAAAGGTAAAAATTATAAAATCATCTCAATAGATTCAGAAAAAGCATCTTCAAAAAAAAGAAATATTAAATACTCTTTGATAATAAAAACTCTCAACAAATTGCGTATAGAAATAATTTATCCCAGAATAAAAAAAGGCCATATATGACAAGCCCACAGCTAACATCATACTCAGTGGTGAGAGTTTGAAAGTTTTTCCTCTAGATCAAGAATAAAATAAGGGTGCCCATTCTCACTACTCCTATTCAACATAGTGGTAGAGGTCCTAGCCAGAGAAATTAGACTAAATAAATTGCATCCAAATTAGAAAGGCAGAAGTAAAATTGTCTCTGTTGACAGATGACACAATCTTATCCACCAAAAAATTGTTAGAACTAAAAAAAAAAAAATCATCAAAGTTACAGGATACAAAATCAACAGACAAAAATCAATTGTCCCTCTATGCACTAACAGTGAACTATCTCAAAAATAAAGAAAACAGTCCCTGTTCATAGTAAAATAAAAAATAATGCTTACGAATAAATTTAACTGAGGTTGCAAAATATCTGCATACTAAATACAGTAAGACACTGATGAAAGAAATTTAAGAAAGACATTCCATGTTCATGGATTGGAAGAATTAGTAGTATTCAAATGTCCATAGTACCCAAAGCCACCTATAGATCCAATGCAATCCCTATCAAAATTCACTTTATTATTGTATCTCTGCTATTTGGAGGCAAAGGAAGAGTTGGAGAAGAAAGACACGAGCCCTCTGTTGGCTCTTTTCTTTCTTCTAATAGTTTGAACGTTATCACATGTGTGATCTTATCATAGTTCTTGGCTAGAGCTGGAATTTCCTCCTTGCCCTGGTTACCTCTCCAAATTATCAATTTATTTCTCAAGGTCAGTTCAAATCTTACAATTTCTCTGAAACTTTCACACATTAAGCCATCCCAATTTTATTCATACATGCATTCAGTAAGTCAGTCAACAGATGTTTAGAAGCCAGATGTTTACTGTATTAATTGGAACATCTAAATCCTTTCTTTAACCTCTCCAGTGCTTGATCAGTTTTCTGCTGTCTCATAAAAACTTCATTTACACTATTCATTTGACTCTTAACTTTGACTTGTCTTGTTGAGGTGATTAACTTTTTACATGCATGTACCATATCTTCACATTTAAGTTGGTTGTTCCTAATGTGTTTCACAGCCAAAGATAGGAGGCAGGAATGATTTTCATAAAGTTATTTGTTCAACTTAAAGGACCATATTTTGTTATGAGATTATCTCTTTCTTGCTTTTTTATGTTAAAATACAATTTGTTTTAAATGCACTCAATGGCCAAAATAAAGCAGCAAATTTGTCACATTGCCAAATTTTCTTAAACCTATAGTTTGTAAAATGTATGAGACTTTATTTATTTTTATTTTTTTAATGTTTATTTATTTTTGAGAGAGAGAGTGAGAAGGGGAGGGAGGGTCAGAGAGAGAGATAGAGAGAGAGAGCGCAGAGCCAGACATGGGGCTCAAACCCACAAACTGAGATAATGACCCAAGCAGAAATCAAGAGTCCACACTCAACTGACTGAGCCACCCAGGTGCCCCCATGTATGAGACTTTAAAACACTAATAGTCATATTACACCTCTCTTCATCCCAAACAGCTCCTGTCAGAGTACTTCACACACAGAGGAGGCTTGCCAAATGTCTTGAGTGGTATGATCATTTTATTATCTGTGAATTGTTCTGATCAGAAATCAAATCCCCAGTCTTCATTTCCTTTGTCCTATGTTCTGATAACTTAGAAAGTGATCAAAGGGTGTGGTACGTGATCCTGTAGTGTGAATCAGTTTTTTCCCACCATAGGCACAAACTCAAATTTACTCAAATAAGTACATGTGCTCATAAGAGGAATGGGAGAGAAGGAGGAAAAGAGAGAGACAGAAAATTAAATAGCATGTAAGCATTTCACTTGATATTCCACTCAGTGAGCATATGTCCCAGAGTGAACACGAGGTGGAAAATGGGACTCTGCCTTTTCTTCTGGTGGGTTCCCATGCCCCTCTCTTGGTGATCATCTTGCTGCAATTCTGAGGATTCTAGTTTTTAAAGATATTTATTACATATTATATGATACCTGAATTCAGTGCAATTACTTCATTTGGGACTCAACCAAAAAAGAAAAAAAAAATCTATCTGTTCCAAAGCTAGAGGGAAAAATTGGCTGTACTGGATTTACTGAGAGATAGTATATCACTTTCCAACTTGGCACCTTCCTAAGGGATTTTCAAGGGCAAGTTTGCCTATACTCAACTTCTGCCTTAACCTGCTGACTCCAAACATTATTCCCACTTAAGATGCCACTCTAACTGCATGTCACTCCACTCTACCCTAGGATGGCTCTTTCTGACTTTGACATTTAATGTATTTTATATAAGCTGTTCTCTGCTCATAACTGGTGATTCAAAACATCATAATCACCTGCCACCATTTTAAGACTTTTAGAGGCACTATTATAGATAATAAACGTACAAAGAAAATCACAAAAAAAAGGCAGGGGTGGGTGGGGAGGAAGCTTTAGTATAAAGGTCACGTGCACACATTCCCAGAGGGGACACTCAGGTTAAGGAAACAAGTGGAGAATCCTGGATTTAAGACAATGTGAGAGAAAGAAGAGGCTGGGCGGGAGTTGCAGAATAGTAGGGGATACTCAGCCCCAACCTACTGTTTTCAAGGCAGGAGTGTGGGCTCAGTGTTGCCAAATATTCTTTTTTTTATTTTTAAGAGAAGCTGAAAATCTGGATTTATATAGAAAAGGCTATGAAGGAACTTAAAAAAAAAAAGAGAATCCTCTTGGTCAAGAGCACAAAGCCTAACAAACAAGATCGACAGGTCTGATGTAACACAGTGATCATCTATTTCCAATCTCTGCACAGCCGTGTCTTTATCATAAGTAAGTAACTTTTTTTTAAGTAAAAATACAACCATCTGAACCCATCCAATGCTTAATTAACATTCTGCAAATTGCATGATGTATGGTTTTCTTTCTATGGGGCAATTATGGAATTTTGCTTAATCAGAACAAAATGATAATTTTTAGTTTTCTTGAAAAAAAGTATTTAATACCTCCCAACATAGAAGGACATTATAGCATGATGCCACGTCTGTGCCTAAAGCTCTTTCTTTTGATTAATGAGAAATGCTTCCAGTCATTGTTTACTGAGAAGTTAAAACATAAAATTAATTAGTTTCCTACCCCTGTAAGACAAGTTGGATTTATTCTTCACGGGTTCACAGTACTAGATTATCATCATACACAACCATAAACACAACTTGATGGTTTCTCTATCTTCAAAAAAAATTCTGTAGCCCCCAAATCAAGCCTTCAATATGAATCAAGGAATTCTCACCATAGGATGCATTTCTGACAGGGTAAGTCAGTACTCTAACATATATAGTTGTTGGCAGAGAATTGTCTGACTTTGTGAGGTACACAGCATCCGAAGTACATAGCTTGGAGGTTCAACTCTTACATCATTACTCCATACATACCAAACCTCTTTGCTCATTTCTGTAATCATTCACGGAGCACAGAAACCATCAGAGGGGAATAAGTCCAGGAAGGCAAATCGTGCTTCTTTTGGCTATAAGGGATATAGTGCTCAGTAGAGTGGAATTACTTTTCCAGCAAAATAAATCAGAGGGCTTCCAAAATTTTTTAAACCTCAAATCATGAGTGATGTTTACATTTCTTGTTGGTCTCTAGTTTTACATCCAACATATGGTGAGCAAAATATATCCAAATCTATTCCAGAAATAAAGGCAAAGCTGTCTTACAGTTTGATGTGCCCCAAGTCATCTGGTACCAGAGATTGTAAATCTGCCTTTTGTTGTATCATTCTTTCTGGTGAGCATATTTTAAAACTGCATACAAAATAGATCAATTAAAACTATCACTTGTGTAATTATTGTCTAATAATGTAAACTGGCTATTGTACAATGAACGTGAAAGCTAATATGGGTTTAAATATAGGAAACTTCTCTTACAGAACTGGAATGAACTCTCATCTTATAGATGAAGGAATAAATGACTTAGCATTAATCAAGCTGGGGCAACTCAATGGGTAGCAGAAAATATCCACCTATCTCTGCTCTGCCAAAATAATGCAGGAGAAATGGTCTATTTTGGTTTAAATATAAAATGCAGGGGAATTGACTGCTATTGACTGATCACAAGTTTCAAGATGATTGTTAACTCTTTTAAGTGTCAAGGTCATGAGAAGAGTGATGTACACATACATGTTCAGTAACTTTATAGGAAACACTCTCTAAGCCCAATCTTTTTAAAAATGTTTTAATGTTTATTCATTTTTGAGAGAGAGAAATAGAGAGAGAAAATTCACATGAACGGGGGAGAGGCAGAGAGAGAGAGAGGGAGAGAGAATCTGAAGCAGTTTCCAGGGCTCTGAGCTGACAGCACAGAGCCCAATGCGGGGCTTGAACTTATGAAGCATGAACCGGGAGATCATGAGCTGAGTCAAAGTCGGATGCTTAACCAACCGAGCTGCCCAGGTGCCCCTCCATCCCCAATCTTTAGGAGCAGCCTTCTCTAACAAAGAAATGCTCTCTCTATATATATCTGCTCTATATTATACCTATTTTATTTTTTAAAAGATTTTCAAATGATTATAGCTTAACGCAAGAGCTATTTGAACAAATTCCTACGTTTAAAAAAAATTTTTTAACATTTATTAATTTTTGAGAGACAGAGAGACAGAGCATGAGTGGGGAAGGGCAGAGAGAGGACACAGAATCCAAAACAGGCTTCAGGCTCTGAGATGTCAGCATAGAGCCCAATGCGGGGCTTGAACTCACAAACTGCAGGATCATGACCTCAGCTAAAGTCGTATACTCAACCAACTCGCCCAGGTGCCCCACAAATTCCTACATTTTAATTACACAAGTTCAGAGTTCTATGTTGTATTATTCTTTTATAATCTTCAGAGATATATGATGCTGGTGGGTTTCAAAGGTAAAAACTAATCGTCACAGTTGGGATGCTGTGTGCCATCCAAAGATCATGAAATTAATGAGGTCAACTTTAAAGGGGCCAAATTTTCTTGAACTGGTTTGATTTGAGCAAAAGGGACTCGTTTTCATGAAGTCTTAAAACATTTTTATTAGAGCTATTTAATTTTACGACACTGGTCCAAAGAGTTTTCTAAAAGTCAGGGGAAATCTCCTATATTTATCTATATTTCACTCTCTCCCTCTCTCTTTTCTATTCTCTTCACTTTGAAATTTAGGATCTCACTTATTTACAATTTGCCGACAATCGCTTTCCTATTAGAACACTCAGATCTGAAGCGTATTTAAAGATGTAGGGTGCATTTTGAATCTTAAAATCAGCATGAAAACCAATGTAAACTTTGTGTACATCTCTATAGTTTCATCAGCTTCCAAAACCTATTTTAGAAGCTCCTTCTAAGTGCATATAAAATTTTCACCTCTCAGTATTAAACAACAACAACAAAGAACTATTATTTCTGACTTAGGTATCAAGTGACATGGTTTTTAAGAAGATAACTTAAGTTCTGTTATTTATTAATGTTGAGTTAGTCCCCCACGGAGGTCTAATGAAATGATTAATTAGAACGCCATTTGAAACACTATAAAGGCACATACGTTTGATACAAATATCTTTATTGCTACTAAAACAGTGATAAGAGAAACGTACACCATCCTAATTATGGCATTTTACTTGCTTCTTTTCCTTGCTGGTCATGATCCTACTGTTAAAATCGATAAAAAGTGTTTGGGCACCTACTGTATTTCTGGGCCTGGGAAATTAAGTAGATGACATTGTTCTTACCCTGAGGTAACCTAAAATCTAGTTGGCAAGCTACAACACACACACGTACACACAAACGCGCGCGCGCACGCACACACACACACACACACACACACACACACACACACTTTTAAAAAATCACATTTGTCCTCAGGTCACCCTGGCCAGACATGTTTCAGACATTATAACCCACTATTTTAGGCAGTGAAATAGACCCTTCCACTCTGTCTACAGAAGCTGTAGGTAGATCTGTACATATCGTGATCTGGAAAAAGGACAGACGAGGGCAGGACAGATGTGGAGGGTCTTTAACACTAGATTTATCTACAGAGAGACACACAGACCTATGGAGGTAGATGCAGATAGAGGTAGAGATACAGATGTATTTGTGTATATATATTTACCTGGCATATATCAGATCTTCCACTACTTGCAAACTCTGAACACATGCATG
The DNA here is from genome assembly GCF_018350215.1 of Panthera leo. Taxonomy (NCBI): domain Eukaryota; kingdom Metazoa; phylum Chordata; class Mammalia; order Carnivora; family Felidae; genus Panthera; species Panthera leo. Next base: position 90,545,287 of record NC_056686.1, read on the forward strand.
TTGGAAACGTGGACCTTGAATTGAGTAAATTAAAAATCTCTCATCTCCCAGGGTGGAACAGAAATATTTGGGGAAAGAATAAAAAATAAGAAAATAAACCGCTGCCACCCCTCCCAAAATCACTATTAATGCCTGCAATTAAAAATTATGATTAAGGGCCTCCTGGGTGGTTCAGTTATTTATACATCTGACTTTGGCCCCGGTTCATGAGTTCAAGCCCCGCTTTGGGTTCTGTGCTGACAGCTTGGAGCCTGGAGCCTCCTTCAGATTTCGTGTCTCAGTCTCTCTCTCTGCCCCTCCCCCACTCATACTGTCTCTCTCTCTTTCTCTCTCTCAAAAATGAATAAACATTAAAAAAATTTTAACACTATTAATATAATATCTTGTATTGTGTGGGAGAAACACTGCATCACCTGAGGAATAGAATATTTTTAGCCAACTAACTGGGGAAAATGTCACCAGTCATAGCTTTATGGTTAGGCTTGATGTTTGGTAGACGTCATGAAGTATGCAGTAGTATGTGCATATATACTGTGGTGGTGGGAGAGGGGGACTTACATTCCAGGAAGAGGAAATGTGCCATCAAAGGTACTAGACCCATACAAACCATTTTAAGAGGGCAATGAGAAGATTGCTTGGCTGTATCAGGGAGTCTTGAGCTAGAGCCAAGCTAAGAAATGTGGATTTTTCATTGGTATTTAATTAGGAATGTTGGAAGTCTTTTGTATGAGAGAATAGTAGGCACAAAGGATAATCCTTATATGTTCATTCTTTCAGTGTTATAAAAGATAGATTAGGCGGATAGGGACCAAACTTTCACTTGCAGTAGATTAAACATACGGTGATTAGAAACTGAACCAGAATGGTAGAAATAGAAATAGGAAGAAGAGGACTAGGAGGGGTGTTTGGTTTTAAAGGCACTTGATAGCTGGATAGATAGTATGAGGCTAAGGAAAAAACAAAGATGTCATGACTTAAAGGCTAGATGCCAGACAGAGTGCTCTACCACTTATTACTTTATTCAAAAAATGTATTCTTTTAACAAATATTTATTGAGGGTATACTATTTGCCATACACTGTGCAAGTCCATGGGGATTCAATGGAGTTTGTAAACTTCAGAGGAAGATAGATAGCCAGATATTAAATAAACAACATATAAGTATATTAATTACATGTATGTACAGAATATTCTAAATGTATGAACATATATACATATAATATATATTAAATATATGTGTATTATATTATACATATAATTTTATATTTACATATACACCCTTACTCTTGAGGTGAAGATTGACATTAATCCAATAACCAATATATTAATTATAATCAAATTAACAAATACATAATTATGAACTCTGACAGGGCTATAAAGGGAAACAGGGGCAGCTATGAGTTCATGCAACAAGAGTACCTGGGTGACTTGGGATGATCAGAGGATGTTTCTCTGAGAGAGTGATGTTAACTCAGCAAATGATAGAAAGAGTCTTCCTGGGAGAGGGAACAGTGTGGACCTAGGTCTGGGAAGGAAATCATGAGTTCATTCCTGGACAAATTGAGTTTGATGTACTTTTGAGACATCCAATTGGAAATGCTGAGTCGGAAAATAGAAAATATGTGTCTGACGCCGAGAGGAGCAGTCTAGGCTGCAGATCTAAATGTAGAAGTCCCCAGCAAACAGATGAGTCATAGTTATGGATGATATCCACTAGAGAGAGTTTACAGTGACAGACTTAACAGAGCTCCAAGCAAACCTTGGAAATCTTCAGTATTCAGAAGTTGAGTAGTCTCCTGCTGGCACAGGAGACTAACAAGTTGAATGCCAGAAGAAAAATTGAGGAGGTTGTGCTATGAGAAAATTAAGAAGAGGACTGTTTCTTGCTGGGAGCAGTTAACAATATTGAAGGTTGCTTAGTGGGCACATAGGTTGAAGCCTAAAAAAAAACACCTCCTAGTGGATTTAGTTATGGAAAGGATACTGGTGGCCTTGATGAGAGTAGTATAGGAAGAGGGGGAGGAATAAAATCCAAATTATTGTCAGATAAGAATTGAGTGGGAGGTGAGGAACTAGAATGTTGCTTTAGCCAGAACCATCTGAAACATTTGGCAGTTAACAGACTTTAATAAACTTCCTTTTTGAAAAGAAGAATGAGTAAGGTATTGTTGTTGCTCTCATTAGTTTGATGTGTGCATGTCTGTGTGTGTGTGTGGTTTTTAAGGAAACTGATAAATCAGTTTTAACCTACTTGAGCTTGGCAGAAACTTAAAATGAAGTTTTAAATGACAGAAACTTAAAATGATAAATTGCAAGCACCTACACAGAAAAAGCTCAGGAGAGGGTGTGAGGATGGAGAACTGGACAAGGTAGTCATCTTAGAGATGAGGAGGGTTTCTATTGGCTTCGGGGGAAAGAGAGCACAGGGAAGAGCTAAAACCCAGGACTGGTCTTGATGAAATCTGCTTGGAGGAAAAAGAGCTAGAGCAGAAGCTGGAATCTAGAAATGAAGACAAAGAGGGGCACCTGAGTGGCTCAGTCAGTTAAGCATCCAATTTCAGCTCAGGTCATGATCTCATGGTTTGTGGGATTGAGCCCCAGGTCAGGCTCTGTGCTGACAGCTAGGAGCCTGGAGCTTGCTTCGGATTCTGTGTCTCCCTCTCTCTCTTCTCCTCCCCCACTCACACTCTGTCTCTCTCTTTCTCAAAAATAAATAAACATTTTTTAAAAAGTTTAGAAATGAAGACCAAAAAAAAGCAGTCCATGAAGGAGACAGAATAATGAGTTTAAAAAACAAGGAGTGATGACTTCCAAAGCAACATGTACAACTTTTAGATTGTGCTATCTGCAGTTACCATCAGTCTGTAGCTATTTATTCAAATTAAATAAAAGATTCTCTTATGTGAATGTTTTAAAAATGTGGAAGACACATTTTCCTGCTGTCTTATCCAGGGTGGTTTTGAAAAACAAAAATCAGGATAAAAGTAAAACGTCAAGCAATGTTGAAAAGACAGAGAGTAAAATATTATTCCAATTCTCCCCTGACAGAAATAATCATCATTAACTTTAGTTAAAATTAATTTCAGCCTTGGGGCACCTGGGTGGCTCAGTCGGTTAAGCGTCTGAATTAGGTTCAGGTCGTGATCTCATGGTTTGTGAGTTTGAGCCCCGCATCAGCTCTGTGCTGACAGCTCGGAGCCTGGAGCCTGCTTTGGATTTGTGTCCCTCTCTCTCTCTCTCTCTAACTCTCCCCCACTTGTACTCTATCTCTCAAAGATAAATAAACATTAAAAATTTTTTTTAAATTAATTTCAGCCTTCTCTTTATGTCCTTACACGGATGGGAGATAATAAATACGGATATACAGAATTAGAACTGGATTCCAGAGAATTTTTATCTAAAGATTCCTATATGCCTGGATTCTTAGGCAACTAGATATAGATATAAGGCTTTTAGTAACAATTTTAGAATAATGGAATTGTATCATACAAACTGAATACAAATATGAAATTAAATTTTTATTTTAATTTAAAATAGGAAAAAGTTAAGTGGAAATAAAATGCTACAATTTACATAAATATTTCTTCAGCAGGGAGATATTAGTTCCTTAAATAGCTTATTTATTTAATGAAAATGGTTAAAAGGTTGTAATCCTGTGCTTTTAACTACAAGTTTCAAATATATACAAATTCACTGAATGCCCATAGTCATAGATGAATATATTAGTCTTGGACTTTTTCCCATTTACTTTCCTAAATCTTCCACGATTTTTCTTTACTTTTTTCCATTATATACTAGATACCATTTAAATTCCATCCTTTAGCTAAAAGTCCTACTCTAGTTATAATTTTATATTTTAACAGATTCAGAGCTTATTGGGGTTTTTTTTACATTGTTTTAGCATTTGTCCAGGTTCATTTTTGATTCATCTTCTGGTTGGCAAGATCCAGCCAGAAATGAAACAATTTCTTTCATTTTTGTTTCATTCTTCAAGTTCTTCCACATATGAGATGGTCTGTCTATTGCCTTTTATAATTAAAGGACAGCTGGACTGGGTATAAAATCTTGGGCCACAGTATCTTTCTCTCAAAACTTTTATCATCATATATATTGTCTTCTGGCCTTGAGTTCTCTTATAAAAGTTTGAAGGCAGTCTGGTTGTTAATCTATTTTCTCCCAGGTTGTTTATATGATGATTTATTTGATTTTGAAATTTAGCAATTTTACCAAGTTTGGCACCGATAACTCTGTATCATCTTTTCCTACAACACAAATGCCTTTTTGAGTTGTAAATAAAAGTCTTTTTTTTCCCAGGGGTATTTTATTAATATATATTCAAATGCTTTTTTCATCGTTCCACCCGTTTTCTTCAGAAATACTAAATATGCATGACTGAGATCTCTTGCACTTTTTGTCATCTCGTTGATTACTGTTTTTGTGTCTTTGTTATTTTCCATTTAATATTGTCTGTTTTTCCCATTTAATTTTGTCTGTTTTTCCCATTCTACTCACCATATCATTGTGCTTTCAATCACTTTTATCATATTTCAAATTGCCTTATTATATGGTTTTATTTCCAGTATGTTTCATTTATTCCTTCTGTTTCTTTTCTGAAGACTAACAGCTTGCTTTTAACTTTCTTCTATTATACAGAGTCTCTTGTTCAGGCCCTTAAATTTCTCTTTTGACTTCTTTGAAATTAGAAGAAACTATTTATTTAAATTCTTCCTTTGCATTTTTAGGCAAGAATTCTTATGACACACATTTAATTTACTACCATTTGTTTATGTCTTTTTCCTCCAGTTAGTCCCAAAGTTTATCTGTTGGTTTCTAAGTCTTACTCAAGTTTGAATGAAGCTAGCTACCTGCTGGAAATAATGTATAGGACTGGAGAGAAGGAGCTGTAAACCAGGGAGGTCCAGAGACTAGGCTGAATGAAACTTATAGTCTTAAACATTCTCACACCAAATCTTTCTTTTCCTTTGTCCTGAGTGCATGACTCATTTCTGTGCATAAGTAGTAATTGTGACTCACAGAAAATCCTTTTATGTCAGCTGTTGCCTGTGCTGCTGCTTCCTCACCTCTGGCACACTCGCAAAGGGCGCGAGGCTGGAGTCCATAGTAATAGTGAGTGCCCGTTTGGTTTCTACCTCAGCGCCACCTCCCCTGCCATTCTGTGCTATTAAACTTATATTCCACAGGGAGCTTCTGTAGTTTTCTGCAGCCACTATACCCCCTGGATGTTGTCATCTTTAATCACAGAACCATTGGGTATGCCTTGCGGATTGTAACATTTACTTTTGGAAAAATCGATATCCACTCATGTTCAGAAAGGCATGTGTTGTCTCTCAGTATTCTGCACTCTTTTGGCCCAGATTTTACATCATTGGTAGGTGTACCATCAGTTTGTTGTTTGAAATTTTAGCCATTTCTTTGTTTCATTTTAGCTAGGAGGTGCTTTTGTTTGTTTGTTTAATTTCCAGTAATTGTTTTTTATGGATTTGAGAAAGAAGAAACTTCACCATCCAAAGTAACTCTGCCATCTGAAACCTGAAGTTGGTGTGCATTAATTTAAAAATGCTGGGACAGGGGTGTCTGGGTGATCAGCAGTTGAAATGTGGGACTCCCAATTTCAGCTCAGGTCATGATTTCACAGTTTGTGTGTTCTAGCCCTGCATCAGACTCTGTACTGACAGCACGGATCTGGCTTGGGATTCTTCCTCTCTCTCTGCCCTTCCCCCACTTGTTCTCTATCTGTCTCTCAAAATTAATAAAAATAAGCTTTCAAAAATAGTGTTCGGACTATGCACTTTGATAGTTGTGCAAAGAGATAGCGTATTATTGTGATTTTTTTGAAGAACTTAATAGTTTCAAAAAACTACAAATCCAGAAAAGGAAACTTTTCCTATGTAACTGGGACCTGTAAGGTACATGTAGAATAGCAAAGAGATAGATAGGCTTGAACGTAGAGGGAAAAAGTTATCCTGGCACCATTAAAACTAAAAGAATTTCAGGTGGATTATTTCTAACATGATACCTATGGACATTTAAGGTCGTGTACCCTCTCATCTACTTGATTTTAAGTGCTTGCCCTAACACTATCTAGTTCTTCTTATAAGGAGAAAAAAGTTTCTACCTGAAAGATTTTATCCCTTACAACCCATTCTCTCCCCAAACCTGACCCTGCAGTGAAGTCAAAATGACAAATTTGTGACATCATCATAATTTTTTTCTTCTCCAGGAACAAACTGTGAAGCCATTAACACAGAATGGTGACTTCACTGTAGGATCAAACAGAGCAGCTGGCTAGAGAGGAAAAAGGGAGCATTCTTATTCAAACACACATACATCTTCAATAATAACCAGGGAAATTCAGAAAATTACTGTCAAAGTAAATTGCATTTTGTATAAATGCCATCTCCTTTCAAGTTTGCCCCAGCACGATCATCCTTCTTTATTTAGTGGTGTTGCCCTTTTCTCCTTAGAGACCTTTAACAAAATCTCCTTTTATATTTCATGTACCATTAAAATGACTTAAATGAGTAGGAATGGGGCATGCCTGACATTTATTTTTAATTATTTACATAAATAAAGAGGTGTTCTTATTTTACATCTACTGCTGTTCCAAAAATATTCTTTAGAAGTGGATTTAATGCTCATGTTAGTATAAAGCACTAAACAGGTGATATCTATTCCGTAGTTAGTTCACCAGACCAACAGTGTATGTTTTGATCCGAAAGAAACCCTATGTGTTGATAATGACACTTCAGTAATTCTTGTTCATATCTCTATTCAGATCTATAAACAGTAAGGGTATAAGGTATAATGTCTATTCTCTGCACTTGAGAGACAAGGTTAATACACATGACATATTAAACAATCACACAAGGAAATATGAATAATGTTAAATGAGCAATGCAGACCACATGCCCAGGAGCTCAGAGGACAATGTCATGACTGTGAAGACTATGGAAACTGAGTCTAGGCTCTGGAGTTGGACCATTCCAGGCTCAGACCTGAGCTCTGTAATTAACTGTTAAGTGACTTCACTTCTCAAAGCTGTGATGTCCTCAGTTATAGAAGAAGAAGAAGTGATATCTATTTTACACAGTGGTTGTTATCTATGGAAAGCACATAGCAAAGTGCATGGCATAGTGAAAACCTTCAATAAACATAAACAAATACGGGCTGCCATTTTCAGATGGAACTGATGACATCAGACTTCAGAATTTTAAGTAAGAACAAGATTTAGAAGACAAACATCTAAGAAGAGAAAACTATCTTGACAATCCTTGAAAGAGAATTATTGAAGGAATGTACACAATCTATTTGGAGAGTAATGGAACTTAGGGTTCACAGAAAGGAGAAAAGAAAGGCTTAAAGAAGCAAGCTGGGGTCAAATTGTGGAGAACATTAAATTCAGACCACATTTAGAATAGATTCTACATTATTCATTCAACAATTGAAAACTACTACTTATCAGTGACCTAATAACTGAGGATATAGTAATAAGTTGGATAAAGTCTCTATCTTTGTTGAGCTTATTTTACCAAGCAAAGATATTGAAGGCTCTGAATGAGGACATAATGTAATACAATTTATATTTTAGAAATATTAATTAGATGGTCATAATCAGAAGAAATGAAAGAATAAAGGGATTACAGTTTTCTTGTGGAATGCCATTACAATGACTCACAAATGATAGGAAGAGACTCTGGATTAGACTAGAAGCAGTGAGTCTGGAAAGAAAGATTTGACAAAGATCACAAAGGAAAAAAATCATAAGAATCAGGGATTCATTGAATATAAAAATGCTGACGTTCAGATTTAATCCTGTTACTTTAAATGCAGTGAAACCTTCAAGTGAAAATTCAGCAGATACATTCCATGGGAGGTTTGTGATTTTCTTTCGTTCTTTCTCGGAAGCTATTTTCTTACTAACGATGGTTAGAGATGTGAATGGATAAAATAGTGAAAGTAGATGTAAAGAGGTAAGTAGAAAAGGTGGAGAAAACTATCACATCCTTAGATCTTCTAGAGAAGGAAGGAAATAAAGCCAAACAGGAAACAGAAAAGAAGTAAGAATACATACTTCAAAACATAGTTTTGTCATAGGTGTCAGGGAAAAGTGATAGAGGAAGTGGTCAAATGTGTTAAATGTACCAAAAACATCAAGAAAAAATAAGAACAAAGAAAGAACTGTTGAAATTGACAAATGAAGACGTTGTCAGAAACCATTTCAGTGAGCAATCTCACTGGGGTGGTGAAAGAAATCATTAGGTTACAGGAAATGGAGGCAATAAATAGACCCCACTCATTCAGTAAGTTTGGCATTAAAAGATAAAACGAAGTGTCTCAAGTGTCAAGCAGACGAGTTAGTCACACTCTTCTTCCCATTCCAGATGTTAACTGTAATCCCAAACCACCATTTCAGAGGAGCCTGCTTTTGCTTGCTGAGAAAACTATAAATGGCTCAATGCAGATTCACCAATACTGCAGAAGAGTGCATTTTGATGATGTCCAGTAATTGCATTATCTTTGTAGCTGCACCTTGTGGGTGATTTTTTTAATACTACACAAAATTCTGAAGCCCTTAGGAGACAGGAACTATGTTTAAGAGAGAGGCAAAAGGAGAACCTCAGCTTGCTATGTGCTGAAATGCTCCCATCTGTACTGAATTCTAACAGAACGTCTCTCTCATCATATACTGATTTATGGATGAGTTCCTTTATTACCACACACCTTTCCTTCTTGAAGATGACAGAAACCTACAGCTGTCAATCGCTAATAAGCGTAGTTTTCTTGCATTACAATCCACGCTACAATGTGTTTTCCTTGTAAAATCCCAAGAGTAAAAAAAAAAAAAAAAAAAAAAAAAGACATATCTGCAGCCGACTGCAGTCAAGCTGTCAAATACTAAACTGATTCGTCTCTCTGTCTCATGTCTGAAATAGCACATACAGTTCTGGGGCATTTATGTCTGCCAGGGTGAACAACACCACTCTATCGTCTCTTTCAACCCATATTATGACAATGTACATGCAGTCTGACTTCTCTGGATCTGCCTTTCTTGATTAGCTACTACCCTGTATCATCACCTTTCCTGAAAAGCTCTTCATTCAGGCTTTAGAGAATAATGGAGAATTAGAGATCCTGAGAGAGTTGACCCACCCATGAAGTCATTAAATGAATACTCATAGTCCCAGAAATTTTTCAAGTTACCAAGATTTATGATTTTGAGTCTCAAAGAGAGCGACAAGCGGACTTTCCTAATTCTTTTTTAGAATTTTGTATCATAACCGCAAAAAGCCTGAGAGCTTGTCTTTGCTTACCTTCTTTCCATAAGTCATAAATTTCCCCCAAATCTTACCACTTGGTCACAGATTCAAATTGACCACACTGGTACACAAAGAAAACTTTTGCCCACCCTGGTTTGCGATCTTTTAAGAAAAAATAAAATAAAAGTCATCACGTGTCCCTATTGCATGAGAAAAATAAAGTCAAAAAGTTCAAATGACCTTCAAGTTAGAATAAGGTTGCGTAGCTGTATCATGACAGACCCTGACATGGAAACTCTGTGGTCTTAGAAGGGGGATACACTGCTTTCCAGCATTACAAACATCTTGAGTAGCAGGACAACTTGTGAAAACGGTCTTTGAGGTGGATGAATCTATTCCATCTGTGCTAAGCAGGAAGTGCCTAAAAGCAGGAGCATCAGGTGGAAACCTACTAGAATATTCTGTGCATGAGGGGAGGCTGTAGATCTATACAAGCAGATTAACTCGTAAGTGAGGAGATAGATTGACCAGAAAGCAATGTGAATTCATGGTAACATCTCCAGATTTGTAGCATTGAAAAAAAAAAAAAATCATCGGAAATTTAGAAAGCTTATGATATTACTAGACTATTTGTAAATCTTTAGATTTCTTCTAATTAGCGGTCAGCTTCAACTTGCTGGTGATGACTATGGAAATCAACCCTGAAAGCACTACTGTAGGTCAATGAGTGGTAATTAAATTTGAAACATCTCTGCCTCGTGATGAAAATGCAATACCTCTGGTTGATTAGATACCTGGAAATGTCTGTTAGATAAAAATTCCGTCTCATAAATCATTAAGAAAAGAATGAGTCACACTTACATGCATAAATATTGCTTAATCTCAACACTTAACTGCATGTGCATTATTAATTAATAACATGTGTTGCTCATAAGTGACTTTTAATGCTTGTTACCAAGTATAAGAGTTGACCTTGAATAGATCCCCCTTTTATAAAGTTTCAAATGGCAACATGCTTCTGAATGTAAATGAATTTGATAGATGAGAGGGTTGTGTATGTGTGTGTGCATACCCTTAAATTTCTGAAAAACGCAAAGATTTACGTTAAGGTTTTATCAAGAAATTCTTTATTCTAGTAGAGACTGAATTTGTTTAATATTAAAATCCCGTCCTTGGTCAGAGATTTAATCCTTTCATCTCAGAATTGAGTCCCTGATAGAAATAACAAAGAATGTATTATGAAAGAGAACTGGTTGACCTTCTTGTCATTCACTCGAAATCATCCATAGCTTCTTTTAGAAAATTGTTATGGATCTCTGAGCTGTGATTTAAAATCTAAAGATTTGAAATATATAATTGCATTTGCCAGTGTGCAGCTATTTTTTTTATTATTATTTTCAATCTGTGTTAAGTCTTCAGGGTAATGAGTTTTATTATTTCACCTAAGCTCGCTGCCTGCTGTGTCAAGCAGTGCTTCTATTTATTTAAAATGTTGCAAGTGCTCTGAGTGATAATAGTTAATCATTTGATAGTAAGGACAGCTATCCAACTGAAACACTCAAAGTAAAGCAAGTTCAGGAAGAGATACTGAGCAAAACATGAAAGGAAAAACAAAAACAAAAACAAAAACAAAAACTTAACATTGTAACTCTCTAGAACCTTGAAGGAATTAGTTATTATGAACAGCTGAGTTTTCCAGGTAGCTAAAATATACTCCTTTCAGCAATAAAATTTGCCTTAAGAGTTACAAACTTAATACCTGCAGGAGCCATGCAGATGGAATGTGGCTAAAGGAGATGGCAGCTATTCATCTCCAATTATTAGTTTGTTTTGCTTGTTTTTATGCTGATAGTATTTGTTGAAACAGAAGGTGTATACAAGAAAATACACAGCAGGTAAGTATATACCTTAAGATAGGCAAATGTATAGAACTATCAATCAAAATAAATAATATTTCCAGCAGCCCACAAATTTATCTTTCTAGTAAATTTCTCTGCCACGCCCCCAGAGACAATCACTATTCTGATTTCTAGCATTTATACGATAATTTTCTCATTCTTAAAATTCTCTGTATATGGAATCATACAGGATGTACTTTATATGCCTGGCTTTTTTTTTTACTTCACATAATGACTTTGAATTCATCCATGTTGCTGTGTATCAGTAATTTGTTTTTGTTTTTATTGTTTTTGTTGAGTAGCACTCCACTAAATAGCTATACCACAGCTCATTAACACATTCTCCTGTTGATGGGTCTTTGGGTTATTTCCAGTTTGAAGCTATTATGATTAAAGTTGTTATGGCCATTCTTATATAAGTCTTTTCTTGTGGACATATACATTTATTTCTCTAGGTAAAATTAGGAGTAGAATTTCTAGGCTACATTTTAGCTACATGGTTAGCTTTATGATAAACGTTCAAAGTTTTCCAAAGTGGTGGCAATATTTTTAATCTCATTGGCAATATTTGAGAGTTCTTATACAGTTGATTGTTGAGCAGTACGAACATGTGTTCACCATATCTTCCAACTTTTCTAAGAAATTGGGAGATGCCAATTTTTAGGTGAACATTTCTGATTTTTAAATATTGGCAAGTAACGCAATTGTTTTTAAGTAAACTAACCTATTATATTCACCAGCTAGATTCTTCCTGTAGGCCACTAAGTTGACAATTCTGGTATATTACTTACTTCTCTAAATTCTTAGAGTAACGTAACTAGATCTAATTATTTTTGATGACTTAGACTATTTATAAATATCAATTATTAATCTGCATTTATTATAATTTTGGATGACATCAGAATGTACTGAGGTACAAGGAAGATCAGTTTCAATTACAAAATAGCTCCCAAAGGTCCTAGCATTTACTTTTACATCATATCTGCCTTTTGTAATTTTTCTATCTCCTTTGTTGTCATCATCCATTTGCTAAATTCTCGATGATATAGATATGATCGTTTTTCCCATTTCTAATTTATTGCTTCCTAATTTCCTTTGTAGGAATCTAAGGTAATTACTTTTTCATAAATAACCATGTGTAAAATGAGGACAAATAAATTTTGAGTGAATGTCCGAAAAGTACCTCTTATAAGACTAAAAATTTAGGGCATAGGTTTTATGACATCTTTTCTTTTCTTTTTTTTTTTTTTTTTTTTTTTTTTTTTTTGCTTAGAGTGGCTTATTTGTGTGTTGAGCCATCTTCCAGAGAGAGGAGTTTTCCACAGAGCTGAATTTTTAGGTAGATAAGTACTAGTCTTATATCAATAAGGGATTTCACCCATGGACAAAGATCCATATAAGGGATGATTAGGCATAAATATAAGATGTTCTCATAAAGCAAATTTATTCAGGAAGAAAATGCATCACCAAATGCTTTGGCCTTTCTTTATACAATAGAGTAACTTTCACGGTATTTGTTGTGAATATTTATGAAGGCTGAAAAGAACCATTGGTTCTCAAGTAACTATTACATATTTGTGAAAATGCCAATTTCTGATTTAATTTTGAAACAATAATAGCTAACAATTAATTGAGTGTTTACTATGTGGTTGGCACCATCTAAACATTTTACATACATTGCTCTGTCTGATCCTTGAGCCATACAATGAGTACAGCTGATATTATCAGACCTGTATTCCAACAGGGGAACCCATAACCCAGACACATTAGCAAGTGGACCAAATTCTCTCAGCTAATATATGGTGGGAGCAGAAATTGAACCCAGAAAGTTTTCTTACAGAGCCCGTGATATTATCCATAGTGTGACACATTTCTGTGTCTACATCTTTTTTTTTTCTTCTAGGTTGAAGTTTAAAGAAAATAATTTAATTAATGTCACATTTGCAATTACTTTCAAAACTTGCAATAAATCATTGTCATAGTTCCCCACATTCTACTGATACTACCAGAAATCACTACCGAATGAGCAACATATTCTGAATAGCTATTTTTAACAAGCCTCTGTATTAAAGGACAAATTGCTAAGCCGAAGTGCTTGCCTACATGATAGATGCCTTTGAGGTATTATAAAGAAGGCGGTAAATGGTCCATTCCATTTATTTCCACAGCCGTATTTTCAATATATTCACAAGTAGGCACTGACTATGTAAATTAGTTTGACATACCACTTAGAAAACCAAGTGATTTGTATCCTAGGTACTTAAAAAGAACAATTAGCATTCTATTAGAAAGAAAAGAATCTATGCAATTGTACATAGACACAGTACAAGCTGCATAGTGTTTCCTTGTGCTAAATAATTAATTACATATCTCTAAAAATGTTCCACTTTATTGATTTACTGGGAAGGCTTTTCCATGTTTGCTACTTGGTTCACAAAGCCCTGCCATTCTGACAGCTATAATTAGGAATGAGTGGGATTTCTAAATTTGAAATATTATTTGCTTGGCAATTAACATAACTTTTAATATAAATGTGTGAGTGGGTTTGAATAAGTTCCTTTAAAAAAAACACCTCCTACAAGAATATAAAATATGAGATCCTTGAGTATAGACATTCACCACAATCTCACTGAATCTCACCCTTCTCCCACTTCTACTAGAATTGGAAAGATCAGCCTGGGGATTCTTCTACTTTGGAAAGGCAGCCTCTGCTGATGGGCTTTCCACATTCATCTCAGGTCTACCAGGCCTTGACAGGAATCTGCCCAAGGAGCAGGCCGGCTCCCATTAATCATTCAGCTCTTCAGTGGGTCACTGCCAAGTGCCAGGCATTGTACTTCCTTCTTCAAATGCAAATATGAATAAAGAAAACTTGTTTCCTAATGACTTAGGAACCTCTTCTAACGGGAACCATTGTTGCTCCCAGATTGCTAAAAATGCAAAAATTTTCTTTTTTTCTTAAAAAAAATTAAACTACAAATAATAATGCAAGTGGAGGACTTTGGGTTTAGATAAAAATTTAAAGCTCTCTTGTTTAAATTCTGCCCTGATACTTTGAAGTAATAACCATTTTTATTTGGTTTTCTGTAGAAGCTTTCAAAATGTTGTTACAGGGTAAAAGATTGAGTAGGACTAAAAGATTCTGATAAACAATGGCATCAATCGTTTAACAAAGAAGTAGGTTTTACATACAGATAAAATATCTAATGCAGAAGGACACCAAGTTAGAGTACCATCAACTTATAAAAACCAAAATTCACTTTCTGAAGACTCTGTTTATTTTTTTTTTCATTTATTTATTTTTGAGAGACAGAGAAAGCACAAGTAGGTAGGGGCAGAGAGAGAAGGAGACAGAATCCAAAGCAGGCTCCAGGCTCCAAGCTGTCAGCACAGAGCCTGACACAGGGCTCGAACTCACAAACTGAGACCATGACCTGAGCTGAAGTCAGACGCTTAACCCACTGAGCCACCCAGGTGCCCCTGAAGACCTCTGTTTATACCAATATGGATGTATATGGGAACACAGAAGGCTTGACAGTTTCAGCTCATTCATTATCCAAAGCAATTGCCATTATAAGGAACAGTCTTTGAGGTTGTTCACTATATGACAATATGTTTTGACTAAGCATTCAGTATTAGGGATAATTAAGCAAAATTAAGCATATCAAAAGCTTTCAGATCCACCAGGAGTTCCTTTAGTGTTTTAAAGACACCCCACTGAGAAAAGACACAGCCCTCTCTTCTTGTCTCAAACAGGGTTCCATCAAATCCCCTCAGCAAAAATCCTGAGAAAATAGTATGTGAGCGATATTATGAGAATATGTTGGTATCATTTCACTGGGAGATTAATAAGTTCTCTGTGGGGTGGCTCAAATTTTAAAACACATTGCATTTTTATGCTGATGATGAATGGCAGTCATTGTTCTCCTTAAAGACAAAACAAAAAGAAAATGGGATAAGAATGAACACAAAATGGTTTTATAACGTATAAAAGGAATAATGTCCTTAGAGAAGCAACCAATAATTATTGGAATCTATTACAGGAATTTGTTTCTCTAGAGGTGGCAAACTAGAAACCTCTGGACTGAATCTGGCCATCAGACACATTCCTCTTTGCCTGTACTATATTTTAAAACATTGAGAGATGCCATGTGAACATTCAGATTTCATGCTTCTATCAAATGATACGGCAGTGCTTGCTCTTATAACTGCCTGACTGCAATCAGGTGGAGCTGAGCAGTGGCTGTCTTGTACACACTGGACATGCTGTCTCTGGTTTAGCCTGGTCTGTTTAACTTCCCATTGTCTGATTCTCTGCCTGCTTCATACATATATTTTGCCTGTGTGACCCTCATAAGTAGCTGTTTTCAACCCCTATTTCTTTCATCCATCCCAGCTAGTCACTATGTGCTATATTTATGCTTCTCAAGTTTTGAAAATATATTAGTTCCTTTTCCTCTTCAATCTTCACAAAGTCAGAGAATGAAGTAGCAATGCGTTCAAAAGCTTCAGTCTCCAAAAAATGAGAATATAAGCAATACAAAGCAAACAGCCCATAAAGTCCAAAATCTCTGGGAAGCCATAGGGTTAAAATATTCAGCTTAAGAGCATTCAGTGTCTTCTGAGAACGCCATAGGAGTAGTAAAAAAAAAAAAAAAAAAAAAAAAAAAAAGGTTTTCTGTATTTCCACCTTCTTGTTAAGGGCTGGATGCAAATCAACACAGGGTGAAATCTAGGAATCTCTCAAGGTCAGATCTGTCCAAGTTCCATGTCACTCTTCAGATGTGGGTAGAAAACATCTTGTTGTTTGATAAAGCAAAGACATAAAATACTTTCAATAAATAATCCTTTCCAGGAACAATCATAGATTTGCACTAGGTAAACCCTAGACCATTCTAACATTCAAGTTCAGTTGACCAAACTACTGTCAGGAATAGAAAAGTGAATCACTGTATTGCACACCTGAAACTAATATAAAACTGTATGTTAACTCTACTGGAATTTAAAATAAAGAAAGCCAAAAAAAAAAAAAAATCTGGTACCAACTCAGCTTGTGAAGTATTTGAGGCATCTCCTAGAACAGTGCTTTGCAAGCTTTATTTTGCACATGAATCATCAGGGGTTTTTATTCAATAGGTCCAGAATGGGGCCTAGGATTTGCATTTCTAACAAACTGTCAGATGATGCTGATACTGCTGGTTCTAGAACACAAGTTGAGTATTCATGGTGCAGAATAATCTCATCTAACCTACCTTTTCCTTGATTCTTTCAGTAGCTCCCAAGGGGTTGGATAATGTCACTGACGCATGATGGATTTGACTTGTTATCCTCTTTGTCTGTTTGGGCAGCTATAACAAAATACCATAAACTGGGTGGCTTACAAACAACAGAAACTTTTTTCTCTCAGTTCTGGAGGTTGGAAGTCTAAGATCAGAGTACCAGCGTGGTCAGTTTCCAGGTTGCAGACTGCCACATTCTTGCTGTGTCTGCACATGGTGGAAGGGGTTAGGGAGCTCTGGGGTCTCTTTTTTAATTACAAAAATCCCATCTGTGAGTACTCCACTCTTGTGACTTAAGCATCTCCCAAAGGCCCCCACCCCCTAATATCATCACTTTAAGCATTAGGATTTCAACATATAAATTTTGTTTATTTATTTTTTTCATTTTTGAGACAGAGAGAGAGAGTGGGGGAGAGGATCAGAGGGAAAGGAAAAGAATCTTAAGCAGGCTCCTCGCTCAGCGTGGAGCCCAAGATGGGGATCCACCCATGACCCTGGAATCATCACCTGAGCCAAAGTCAAGAGTCAAATGCTCAACTGACCGAGCCACCCAGGCACCCCTCAACATATCAGTTTTGAGGGGATACAAACATTTAGACCAAAGCAGCAATTAAAGTAACAGAGAGAGAGAGAGAGTGCAAAATTGGGTGCTGGGATAAGCATATGTCTGAGAAACCATTCATGTAACAGTTGTAAATTGTTCAGATTGAATTTACAAACATCATAATGGTTGATGAATAAGTATGGTTACCAATATCTGATAATAAATGTTATAGTTCCAAATATATGTCTTTAGATTAAACATGATTTGGTTTAATTTCTAGTGGTTGTCATAAATAAAAATCAAGTGATGTTAATGATTTCACAGGTTTGTTCTGTGTTGTTCTGATTGTGAATTAATTTTAATGATCATTGTAAGTGATTGTTAGTAAGTCACAGTTAGGCAATTGCTAATTTTAGATCACCCCAATGCTCTAAAAATTCAAATTAATTTGCAGTTTATCAATATTTATATATTAATAAAAATGCTAATTTTTCATACAATTGACATAGCACTTAAATAGATTGTTGGTACTCTTCCAAGTTATATAAGTTAAAACAACTGGTCGGTTCTAGATTTTTTGGTGTGATAAATTCCATCTGGCTAATGCAATGGAGAGATTTCAAAGTCATTTCTTTGGTCCAGATTTCAGAATCAATCCTTTAGTATTCTTATGTCTTCCTTTCCTGCGAGGTAACCAATTTAAGTGAAATAAAGCGATTTTTAATGGAATAGACTGTTCAAATGACCCTATTTCCTGAAGAGGGCATTTTCATGAATATTTATTTAATCTCTTTTACTTTTCTCAGGTTTTATTTTAAATTATGTTCACCAGTATAACCTCGGGAGTTGAAAAATCTATTTTTTCATGAAGGCATTGAATAATAAACATATACCTGTTGCATAAGTTTCTAAGAGATTCCTATAACTTGCTTTTAAAATATTCATGTAATGCCATCCAGCCACAAATAACAGTTATACCTCCTCTTTCCTTTAGATTTTTGAAAAATAGGGTAGGAAAAAAAAAAAACACAACATAACTGAAATATAAAACCAAATAATTATATTATTTAGAAAGCTATTACAAATATGAAGTATTGATATGTTCATCATGAAATGGGTAGATATGCATATATACTGAATGCAAAATTTGTCTCTCTGAAATACATAAACAACATAAATGGTTTACATAAAAAGTTTGAAGACTGTTCATCCCATAGAGGAAGTTTGGGCAATTTTTACATAAACTTAGGGAAGAATAACACATTTATAAGTTTTCCTTACATCTGCTTAAATCAGAAACATTAAAATCTTTATTTAAATTCTAATTTGGAAGTGTTTTGAGTAGCTTAAAATAATTAGTAAGTAAATTTGGTCCATGATGATCCTTTTCCTAGAAGACCATCATTGTTCGAGTTAGTAAGAGAGAGGAAAAAAAAATACGTATTTTCCAAAAGATACTCTATTAGGATTCCTGCAAGTGCTAACAAAGAAAATAGAAAACAAATAGCACTGGGCTTGTGGATACAGATTTTTTTAATTACCATTAAGTACACACACGGCTCTGGCCAAAGCCACGATATCTTGCCCCTCCAGCTGCTGCCAGGGAAATCCTGTCCTATGCATCCTAGGCTTAAAATCATAACCAGCTCACCTTTCACAGAACCAATGTTAAAAATGGTATTTAATAAGAGAACTTGGCCTGAGAACTTTGAATCATTTTGAGCTGCTTTTTTTTTTAATTTTTTTAAAATGTTTTTATTTATTTTTTAGAGGCAGAGACAGAGCATGAGCCGGGAGGGGACAGAGAGAGAGAGGGAAACACAGAATCCGAAACAGGTTCCAGGTTCTCAGCTGTCAGCACAGAGCCCAACATGGAGCTCAGACTCTCAAACTGTGAGGTATGACCTGAGCTGAAGTCAGATACTTAATCGACTGAGCTACCCAGGTGCCCCTGAGCTGCTTTTAACTATCACTTTGTACACGTTTAACACCAGAAGTGCTCTGGGCTTTAATGAGCATATCGCCTGTACATAGTCTGGAGCCTGCTAAGTTAGTGAACTTTCCCTCTTCCCAGCTTCTGTATCTTCTATGGGTAGGACACCATGAAATGATGAATGAGCAGTGCCTAGCATCATGCCCATAAAGTAAACATTTCCTTTCTTCCTCACTCATTGTTCTCCCCACAACCTATTCTAGGAATCCCTGAAACAGATGGCTGCTTGAAGTTGTTTGTCCTTATAGTAAATAACTCACCTCTCAATTTTAGATTAACAAAGTTTTTTATTATTTATTTTTGAGAGCAAGAGAGAGAGAGAGAGAGAGAGCACAAGCAGGGGAGGGGCAGAGAGATTGGGAGGGAGACACAGAATTCAAAGCAGGCTCCAGGCTTCCAGCTGTCAACACAGAGCGCAACACGGGCTCAAACTCAGGAACCATGAGATCATGACCTGAGCTGAAGCCGGATGCCCAACTGACTGAACCACCCAGATGTCCCTCAATTTTCGACTTTAGAGCCAGAAAACCCAAATGTGAACCTTTGAGCTAACGCTGTATGAGTTACAAATGTGCTCAGTTTCCTTATTAGTAAAATAAGAAAAATGATAATCCCTACTCTGTGAGGCTGTTATGAAAAATCAAATGAGGTAATGTATGTGAAAGTGCTTGGTGAGCCAGTTCGGCTAACAATTATGAAAGCAGGCTACAAGCTAATTCTAAATTCAAAGGTGGATACCTCCGTAAGCCCTACTAGAACAGCCAGCAATGTCAAAAAATAAAAAAATAATAAAATGAAGTAACTAGCCCCTAAGCAAATTTCTGTCTTTATACATTTCTTTCTCTAGAAAACCAAATGCCGAGTGGAAAGGCGGCTCCAGCACTGTATAAAAAGCAACACAGTGCCCGATCCATTTCAATGCAAAACCTGGAATCAAATTGCTATTTCTCTTCACCTTGATATTCCATTCTCAGTACTGTGGATAAAGGCCACAGGCATTAAGTCTGGTTCACCTTGGAATTTCCCATCAACCTTCAAAAAGGAACCAAAGCACAGCAAGGTCTGAACTTATTTTGTTCATAGTATGAGATCGCAAAGAACTGACTTAACAGCTCTTCATGTGAAAACATCCTGAGGCTTTCAGTCGACTATAAATTCAATATAATCTTACTCTGTGAAACATCTGAAAATAATACTAATAAAAAATAACAATAATAATGATAACGGTTAATATTTTTGAGTACTTACAATATACCAAGTGTTACTCAAAGAGATTCCCATGCACTAACTTATTTAATCCTCCTAATTATACTATGAGGTAGGTATTATCGTAATTCTCATTTTCCAGATAAGTAATTGACAATACCAGCTACTACTGACTGCAAGCTTTTTTTGTAAGCTAACCTAGATGCTTTATGAGCTAGTTCCATCAAATTCTGTCAGAAAGAAGAAACACATACAATCCATGTCATGTATACAGTATATAAAGGGAAGTAAAATAGGAAGATGAATAACTATTTAAAAGAAAGTGACATGAAGCATAAGACATACGCAAATGAAAATGTTCTTAGAGCTTAGAGAAGAAGAGTCATTGCTATCTGGGAAGATACCTAGAAGTCTCTATGGAAAAGACATGTCTGAGACCTGGACTTTCAAGGAAGGATGGTCTCAAGTAGTCTGAAATGAAGAGAATTCTGAGGAAAAGAACAAAACAAGATATAGACGTGACAAAGTGTAGGGCATTTTGAGAAACTGTGGTAACACCATCATGACTGAAGAAGTCTGGTGTGATGGGGCATGGGGTTGCTGGAGGGTAGGGAGATGGTAATAGGAGAAAAGGAAGAGAAGATAGGAAGGAAAATCAGGGAGGATTATGACAGTCAGGCTAGAATGGTGAAGAAGTCACTAAGTAGAGGAGACCCATGACAAAAACTGTCTTTTGGAAATATTTATCTGGCAGCTGTATTAAATGTATTGAAGAGGGCACAGCTTAGAGATAGACATATGAGTATGTCTAACCAAACCAACAAGCAAACCAGAAACTAGCAATAGTGGAAAAAAGAGGTGAATTCATGAAATGTTGTAAAGGTAAGCTCAAGTCTTTGGCCACTAATTTGATGTGAGTGGGTCAGCTTCACTTATAGTGACGTTTGAGCTTAGGTGAATTTATGGAGCTATTTATTCAATCTAAAATTATGGAATATTTATGCCTACCTGGACAAAGTACTGTGTGTTAGGCACTGGAGATACAGAGGTAAATGATTCCCAGCCTTGGGTGAATGGAAGAAGATTAATACCAGGTCTAGGTGGGAAACAGTCAGAAAGAGAAGTAGATAATGGCAAGGATAGATGCAGGTATGGAAACACTGAGTTTGAAGACCTGGCTAAAAATCCAGGAAGATGTGTCTAATAAATAGATAAAACTTGTCACAGCCCAGCTTTACCATCCTCTTTAAGAAGTACTTTCCTAACTCATTCAACCAACATCTTTTTGAGTGCCATCTATGTATGTAGATCACTGCACAAGACTCTGAGGCTACAAGTATCTAAGTGCTATTGACTTTACTTGATTTATATCTCTCTGATCTGCCCATCTTTCTTTATCCCCCCAGGTATCCTACTTCAGGCCTCCATCTCCTCTCAAATCAGTCAGTACCCTTACCTGCAGTCTTAGCCCTCTACAAATCTATTCTCTATACTGGAGCTTGAGTGGTCTTCTAAAACACAAATCTGATTGTGTCCCTCCCTTGTAAAACACCTTCCAAAACACCAGCTTAAAGAATAAAGCCCAAATCGTTCAGCATGATCCACAACTCCTGCTTCCTGTTCACCTCGCCAGCATTTTCTCTCAATACGATTCTCCCCTTATGCTAGACTTTAGTAACACATTCAGATTTTTCAACTATGCTGTTCTCTCTGTTACTGCCAAGTCTCCTAGGATGCAATTCTTTCTGTATGCACTACTCTAGTTCCCTCTTCATCTGCCTGACCACATTTTATATTTCAGTTATCAATTTATTTTTTTAATATAATTTATTGTCAAGTTAGCTAACATACAGTGTATACAAGGTGCTCTTGGCTCCGGGAGTAGATTCCCAGTGCCCATCCCAACAAGTGTCCTCCTCAATGCCCATCACCCATTTCCTCTCCCTTCATGCCCTCCCAACAACCCTCAGTTTGTTCTCTGTAAGAGAACTCTTATGGTTTAAGAGTTTAAGAGTCTCTTATGGTTTGCCTCCCTCTCTGTTTGTAACTATTTTTCCCCTTGCCTTCCCCCATGGTCTTCTGTTAAGTTTCTCACATTCCACACATGAGTGAAAACATATGATATCTGTCTTTCTCTGAATGACTTATTTCACTTATCATAATACCCTCCAGTTCTATCCACAATGGAATACTACTCGGCAATGAAAAAGAATTCAGTTATCAGGTTAGACACCCCTTCCTATACCTCAAGATATAGATCAGATCCTCCTATAAAGCACTTCATAACAGTATATTTCTCCAATCATAGCACTTACCATACTAAATTTTCATTTCCTGTTAATTCTTAAGTATCTGTCACCTACTAGTTAGTATATCATGAACTCCTTGAAGTCAAGGATTACATTTTATAATCTCTGTATGCCTTATATATTTCAAGTTGACTTTACCATGGTAGAAATTCAAGTAAATTTTGGCTAAGTGAAAAAGTGAATAAAAGTCAGTGTAGTGATAGATACACTATCACATCTAATTTTCCCAGCAACCTTGTTATATTAATAGATGAGGAATATGAGACTTTTGCAGCTTAGCTTCCAAGCTAATTTTCTAAAATTCTAGCTAGATGTAATAAATTCATGATAGTTTATATCATATGCCTCCCCAAAATATTCACTCCAATCAACTCTGATAGTTTAAAACAGAATTCCTCTTGGGCAGGACATGGACCACCTTCCTAAGAACAACTTAGGGTGCTAATTAAACATACAGATTCCTGAGCCCTGCCCAGAACTCTTTCATCAAAATGTCTTGACTGACAAAGTTTGAGAAGTGCTAGAATAAAAGAACAAAAGAATTCTCATTTACACTGACCTGAAAGATTCATTTCCTGTAATGCAACAAAAATCCAAACTGTTGTCCTTGACAAAATTATAATAACATCTGTTCTCAGGAATCTCTATTTTAGGATCTAGGCATATTTCAATTACCAGTTAAGGAACAGAAATTTAAAAAAAACTGCATTCCTTGAGCACTTCTTACATAAATATTGTTCTGTCTTTATTCTGTAAGGCAATCACATTTTTGACATTATTTAGTAATGCATTGCCCCCTTGCAGGAGCATAATTGATCCTTTGATAGGACACTAAGCTTGTGCTGGGAAGAGGATGTATTTACTGTCTAAGTACATCCATATTTAGAAAGACGCAGCTGATGAGGCAAGTGCTGCCCAGATTAATAGGTCACCAAAAAACAAGAAAACTTAGCTTATTCAGAGGTCTATTAAGAAAGACCTTTGGAATTACATTTTAAGTTCATCATTAAAAATGTAGTTAGTACTAGTAAATGATCAAATTCTCATACTTTTATTGTCTATGTGTTCATAACAAACTGTGATTATGGAACTGGGTGGGAATTCCATTTATCAATAACAGAAGGTTTACCCTGTGAGAATATACCATTTGTTCTCTATTTGAATGGCTTATGAGGGAAACACCTCATGGTGGTTGGAAATTCATCAGTCACAAGGGCTTGCAGGACTACAGTATGAACGCTGGTCCTGGAGACACCATTTTGTCATTCAGTTGTGTCATGTTCTGTATTAGTAAAAGTTCTTCTGATTGTAAGCAATAAAAAGCAATTCTGGCTTACCTCAACAAAAAGAGAACTTATTGAAAAGACATTAAGATATCTCACAGATTTCAAGGAAGAGTTCAAAATAAAAATAGGCCCCTGAAGGTAAAAGATAGGAACAAGTTATGGAATTTCAGTAGCAGACCATGCTGTCATCAATGTATCTCAAAATTCAACTTAGTCTTTTTGTTTTTAAGTTCAAAAATTTATTTTTTTAAATTTTTTTAATGTTTTTATTTATTTTTGAGAGAGAGAGAGAGAGAGAGAGAGAGAGAGAGAGAGAGATGGAGCACAAGACGGGGAGGCGCAGAGAAAGAGGAGACAAAGAATCCTAAGCAGGCTCTAGGCTCTGAGCTGACAGCAGAGAGTCCAATGTGGGGCTCGAACTCATGAATCACGAGATCATGACCTGAGCCAAAATCAGATGCTTAACCAACTGAGCCACCCAGATGCCCCCTAAGTTCAAAATTTTAAATTCTAGAGAAGCAGAGTAGTTTGTTGACCCATTCCTCTTCCAGTGTGATTGAACTGAAGTGAAAGATATCTGATCAACAAGAATACTATATACAAAGTCAAGAAAGAGATGATAGAATGGGAAAAAATGTCTGCAATGTCCAAAACTGACAAGACACTTATAATCAGAATACACAAGGAACTCCTAAAAATTAGCTAAGAAAAAAATTATCTAATAGGAAAAAGGATACAAGTAATACGAAACAGAAAATCCCAAAATTTATGAAGCATGTGAAGAGATGTTAAAACATCCTAGTAATCAGACATGCAAATCAAAGCCAGAATAAGAAATCGATCTAAACCTATTAGTTCAGCACAAATTAGAAAGGCGGTAATGCCAAGTGTTGGCAGTAATGTGGGGCTGCAGGAATCTTCAGCATTATTGTTGGGAGTGTGAACTAGAGCAGCTATTCTGAAGAACAATCTGGCTCTGCACAGTCAAAATAGTATGTGTACAACTTACCATTTCCAATTCTATTTTGGCTATATATCCCCAAGAAGCTTGTACATAAGTCCCAAAGGGGACATGTGCAAGGATATTCCCTGCAGTGTTTTTTGTGGAGGCAAACTTGAGTGTCTATTACTGGAAGAGCAATAGGTAAAATGTTCTGAATGCACACCATGGAGTTTAATGCACCGTTAAAAGCAACGTCTTTGATGTAATCATAGCAACATGGATAGATTTAAAGGCATTGCTCAGACTGAAAAGCAGAGGCTAAATAAAATATGTTATACAATGCTACTTATACTAATTAAAATTGTATACTAACAAAACAAAAATACACATTTTGCCAGAGTATGTGCCAACAAAAAGATACATGTATACGTGTGAAAATTTGCCTATGGTGGAGAAAGGGAGGAAGATGGGAGTTTGGAATGGAGATACAACAGAATCATTAAATAAATGAAACAAGGAAGGGGATGTGTATGGATCAAAGGTGATAGTGAACCATGAGATAAGTAGTTAACCGTACTACTCATCACCTGCCTATGTATTTACATAGGTTTCATTAATGAAAATTGTATTAAAGAAATTAAAATAGAAGTCCATTTAAACATATGATCTTGATTATATAAAGAAGAATCTAGTTTGAGGGGTAAGGAAGCTAGATATGAACAGAGATTAAAAACAGCTACTCTCAGGGCACCTAGGTGGCTTAGTTGGCTGAGTGTCTAACTCATGATTTGGGCTCAGGTTATGATCCCAGGGCCATGGGATGGAGCCCCACATTGGGCTCCACACTGAGGCACTGAGCATGAAGCCAGATTAAGATCCTCTCTCCCTTTTCCCCTCCCCTGAGTCCATGCTCACTCACGCTCTCTCTCTCTCTCTCTCTCTCAAAACATAAAAAAACTTAGCTACTCTCAACTTTTGAAAATTTGTGTGATCCACAATTCCTTTTAATATTCCAATACATTTTACAATGGTCTTACTTTATTACCACATTTTCCTAAAACCACACAGGAACTAATTTTAATTGAACAAACTGTATACACATTTTCTTTCCAGCCTAATCTTTCCTTACATTTGTATTGATTTTTACATCCACATGATGATCAATTCAACTTTCGATATCACTTAGTGACCCTTCCATGAATCAGCCAACAGCTTCCCGTGCCTTGTGTCATTCATGCACAAGCTTCACCTTATCCTAGACCTCATTGTCTCATGGTTTTCTTCTTTAGAGGCCTCTAATAACTTCTTTACAATGTATTCTGCTACTTCCTCCCATTCATCAGCCCTGCTACTTTTCACTGTCACTGGTTGTTCAATAGCTCAAAGAATAAACTATTAAGAAACTTGATTACTATTGATACCTTGACACCATAGTCACGGAATTCAACATCTAAAATCTTACCACTTCTGTCTTAGCAGACAGCCTCATTTCAGACTTTATTAAGGATATTGAGTTCTGTAACCACCCTGCCCCTCAATTTCCCAAATGTTGATCATTATCCCTATCTACTCATCCTTTTATCACTTCACAGGAGCAGAAATCTTTTCTCGTATCTAACTTCACCTCAGTAATAAATCCCAAAACTTTCAATTCCTGAGAAACTTGCTCCCATTTTATCTCATCTCTCTTAGTGGCTCCTGTTTCTCTGTCTTCATTGGGTTTTTCTTCAAGCATACTTAAGTCTTCTCTCATCTTGAAAATAATTTTTGCACTCAAATCATCCTTCCAGCCTAAACTTCTCTCTTCCTGATCCTATGGAAGGACTGGCTATATTTCTTTTTTTATATATTTTTTTAAGTTTTTATTCATTTTTGAGAGACAGAGAGAGACAGAGTGTGAGCAGGGGAGGGGCAGAGAGAGAGGGAGACACAGAATCTGAAGCAGGCTCCAGGCTCTGAGCTGTCAGTACAGAGCCCAACATGGAACTTGAACCCATGAGCCGTGAGATCATGACCTGAGCTGAAGTCAGATACTTAACTGATTGAGCCATCCAGGTGCCCCAGGACTGGCTGTATTTCTTAAATGAGGCATTTAGACACATAGCATCGTGTTGTGGCTTAATAATTTTTTGTTTGTTTGTTTTGGGTAATTGTTCACTTTACATACCTCCCCTACCCAAACACACACATACATACATGGGCACACATACAATTGATTTCTTAGACAGAATGTGAACTCTGTGTTAAAATGTTAGGGACATTGTCTCTGTAGACATACCCTTAAATAGCAAAGACCCAGAAATATGAATTATTTACAAGTCTTTCCTGGATAATTTCCACTGCTTCCTGAGTTCTCTGTTTCTCCCCCACTCCAACCTTCTCTCTTTTTAAATATCTGTATTTCTCTATTGTCTGGAAAATAAAGTTCATCACTTTGGCGTGACACATCATCCTTTAGCATAGCATATAATCTGTTTCAAAATGTACCCCAAATCCTCTCTCCAGTTTCAGCTTCTCTCAGAACCCTTATTTTCCCCTATGTGTTCCATGTCCTAGCTGTATCAAACTAAGCATTTACTAAAAAACAATCTGCTACCTTTTTGTCTCATTTTTATGCTTTCTACATTCTGGCCTACCTACCTGGAATATCTGTTTTTATCTCTACCTAGTAAACTTGTATTCAGCCTTTAAGATCTTTCTCTAATATCGTCTTCCTTGTGATTTTCATAGGCATTAGGTGAATAGTAACATTCTTTCTGTTCCCATGGCATTCTGTTAGCACCCTGTTGTTCTGTATCATAACACGCATCATACTTTATAGTAATGACCTAAAGAATATCTGACTTAACCACCAGAATGCAAGCATATACAGTCTATCTTATTAATCACTATATCACCAGCATGGAAGTGACTGCCTATTATATAATAACCTGTAAAGCCTCATTGAATGAATAGCAGAAAGAATGAATGAATTCGTTGTATTCATCTTTACATGTCTTCCACTTTATCCACTACCCATAAAATTGTTCCAGAGCAAGAGTTAGTGCTCAATAAAAAGTTGTTGAGTAGATCAACAGAGGGATAAATGAATGTGTTTATTACATTTTTCTTTGTCTAGGCTTTATCAAACCACTCCCCTTCCCATATGAAATTGTTATTAACCATTAAAATTGATAAGACACTGACCTGTCTCAGCTTTATGGACCCCTGACACATTCAAAAATGTGTTGAATATATTTATATTTATGTAGTATGTAAATATGTAAAATATATTTATAAATTTATTTTGGGGAAGTTTACTTTTTATTGTTATTATATTAGGGGCATAGAAATGGATTAATCATAATCCTTGGTTCATGAACATTATCATTATCAGTTATTAATGTCCTTTTGAATTTGATTTGTCTGATTATTTGTACATTTATTTACTGAATGGGTTTCAATGAATCCATCAAACCAGCTAAGGATAGAGTATTGCCAGTGGCTTATATCTATCTCTGCATTACTTCTTATTCTACACCTCCCCTTCCTCACTGTGCCACAGTAACCTCTATACTGAATTTTGTTTTTATCATTCCCTTGCTTTGTTGTTTTTTGTTTCTCCTTTATCACATATAGATGAACACTTGCTTTAGAACTATATAAAAAGTGTGTCATACTGTATATATTCTTTTGGGAATTTCTTTGTTTCCTGAGCATTACATTCCTGTTTTTCCTACAGTTATATTTTTTTCTTCTGGAATGATTAAAATCCATTGTATTATAATTAGATTATTAGTTATAGGAGAGCAATGTCTCCTTTCTGAGAAGTCTGACTCCTCTTAGACATGTGATTTCCAAACACTTATTCAGTGATAAAATTAGTATATTTTTAGATTGAGACTTAAAGGTTATATCTAAACTCTAAGCACATTGCTCATTGATTTATTTTTTTAAATAAGACATAAAGTTTTAAGCATATGAGTCTGTAGCTAACTACCCAAATACATCTGGGATTACTTTATGGCTCACTAACAAGAACACAATCTCTTCTTGTCTAATTTGTACTTTCAAGAAGCATATTTTTAGCCTGCCTACTGTGCACCTGGCACTGATTATAATTTCAGGTACTCCTTTTGTTTGGTCATTTTCCTGACTTACCTTTTACCAACCAATCACATAAAGGATGAACTCTACCTGTCAGTAATCCAGTGTACGGTGGCTGATATATAATTCTCATACCCAATAGAAAATGATTTTAGCATGAGACAAAAGCAGGGAAAGCAACAGCAAATCTTAATGTGGTACCATGACATTGACTCTAAAGAGGTAAAAGGCTGCACATTGTTACAGTGAAAGACACAGGCTTTAGTACCTGGCTCTGCCATTTTTTTGTCTGAGTATTCTTAAGCAAATTACTTAACCTCTCTATACCTCAGTTTGTTCATCTATGTAAAGAGATTAACAACAGGGTTGTCACAAAGATGAAATGATTTAATATTTATGAAGTTCTCAGAAAAATGTCTGTTACATAATACAAGCCAATATAAGTATGTGATAGGTAAATAAATGATTTTACTGGTATTTCATATTTGCTTGATTCTAACTTTATCTGCATTTAGATTCCTTCTAAAAGAGTAATAATAGCAGTATGTTGGCACTCTACGAGGATTTTTTTCTGTTGGAAACCATGATATCCTATCCAACAATGCAACTCTGATATAAGACTATGCTCTTGATAATTATGGGTTGGAATTTGGTTTTGCATATATGCAAATTTCAGGTGAGGCCACTGTGTTGACCTAACTCATTCATGCAGTTATGCAATGAATATTTATCGAGCTTTTAGTTTATGCAGAGAACTGTGCAAGTGCTTCAGTGAATATAAAGATAAACCAGACATGGGACTTGACTTTGAGCTGCTTACAATCTAGTAGCACAGATGACATGAAGATGTCATATAACAAGTGAAGGTAAATTGTTATGGGACTCGGGAGAGGGACATCTTTTACCCAGATAGAGGTACCAAGAATTCCTAAGGAGAATGCAGTTGAGGTAGATCCTAAAGGATGAGCGAAGTATGTAAAGGAAAAATGTTTCCAGTGTGAGAGCACAGGATTGTGTAATTGGGCAGCAAGTTAGCCAAGTTTGTCAATATGGGAAGTAAGAATAAATCAGGCTAAAAGGTAAACTAAGACTAGATACGAATAGCTTGTCATAATTAAGCATATATTATGCTCTAGGCACTGTGCTGACTGTTCTAAATATATTCTTGTATTTAATTCTCACAATAGCCCTGTGAATAGGTACTAATATTATCCCTTTTTTGTAGATGAAGATGCTGAAGGTCAAAGAGGTTAAGAAGATCTCTAATGTCCCCCACTAGCAAGTAGGAGATTTGGGTTTTCAGTTAGGTCACTCAGAAACTAGTCTCAGATGAAACCTATAAGACACTGCCTGAAATTAGTCTTGAATTAATTTAAGATTTTCATTTTTCATTTGTGTTATATAGCTAAGGCCCCAAAAAAGGAAAGATTTGAGTTCTAAATAAGTATTAAAATCCTTGCTATGCAGAGATACTATTTGGAAAAAGGTGCCAAGCCCATATAAAAGAATGTGTATCTGGGATGCTTTTATTGCCGTTAACTCCTTGCACACTCTGATGGAGATTACCGTGCAGGACATTCCTATATAGGGAGTGTTCTTGGCATCAACACCTATGGAAGGAAAAAGATAAAAGCAGGATTGGGTACAAGAAATTTTTCTATAATGAAGTCTCAACAAAGTCCTCAGCTCACGCCTTAGAGTGCTTTGCTGCCAAGATGGCTTTTAGAGTTATCGCAACTTGAGTTGAGGGGACCAGGAGACTTTTTACCCACTTGTTCACCAGTCATTGGATGGGATCTAGTCCTAGAAGGAGTATGACCTTGGACACAGAAAATTCTTCAGTTCAGGTATTCTCAAAGGTGGCTGACAACTGGGGACTGTCTGTTGGTAGCACTCCGTGGAAATAAGTCCTTCATTGCTAAAGAAGAATCTTCTCGAAAAAGGCTTATCACCATTTCCACCACAGGTAACAGATTAACCCCCAAATCTCAAAGACTTAACACAAGAGGAATCAATTTCTTTTTCACATGAAGTCCAATTGGCATTGGGATTCAGTGGTTGCTCTGGCCATGCCATCATTCTTGAACCTAGGGTCATTCTGTCTGTGGCTTCTCCTACCTTTCCATTCATCCAGCAGAGGGTGAGGAAAGAGTAGAGAATCAAAAAGGAGATTGCCATAAACCAAGGTTGGAAGTAATATATATCACTCTTGCCCATCTTCCAGGGGGCAGAAATCACATGAACATACTTACCTGAAAGGGAAACTAGAAAATGTAGTTAATCTGTGTGCTCAGAAAGAAAGAGAAATGCATTTTGACACAGCTAGCCAGTCTTTGCTGAAAGGACTTTCTCAATAATACTAATTTTTCTGTCTTTTTATTGTACTATGCAATGTGCTTTCCAGATGATTCAGCATGGAACTCAGCATACATGGAATTCCTTAGTATTGAATGGCATCTTTGAGATCAGGGAGACCTAACGACTGACCTAGACTTCAACAGAACTTAGAAAATGTGTAAGTGCATTTACACATTTAAATGCACTTTAAATGATTAAAATGATTAAAATGATTGGTCAAAAGTGTATGTTTATTGTACTCATTTACCTCAAGTCTGTCCTTCTTCCCCAGTGCTCTCCTTCCAAAAAAATTATACTGTAAAACATTTGGTCTATTTACAGTAATATTCTCTTACAAAGATAACCATACTTATTCTTCTTTTGGTTAGACTTTTTAGAGTTTGGGGCCACGAGTTAAGAGGGTATCACCATCAGTGCTTACTACTGGAAACACTACAATATACACTACTGAAAATTCTTCAGTGAGTAAAGGGCAAGTGGCAAGAACATAGTAAATACCACAATTTTATATTCATAAAATTCTAAGTTTCTAATCAACATTTATCCTAAAGCTAGCAGGAAAAGGAATACATTACTTACTTTTTGGACTTATCTCTAGCTCAGATGGGCTGGCATGCAATAATATACCATGCTGGCATGCTTATTTCCTTGAGCTATACTATACAGCCACTTCTCTCCTTCACTTAAATCGCTGTATTTCTAAAATAACATCCTGACACTTTTTATCCTCTATGTGTATCATTCCAGCACTTTCCTCTTCCAACTGTAGCATGAAATGTGTATTAACAAGTATGAGACATCCAGGGATTGTTTCATACAAGGGAACCAGCGCTGCAGTAAAAGCAACTTGAAAAACTCAAACTTGTTATTTCTCCTCTTTCTGCCTTGAATGAGCTTTAGGGTCAGACTCTTCAGGTCCATATGTTGCTACCTTCTAAACACTGTGTGTAGGGGCAAATCATTTTACCTTTATACTCTTCGGTCTTTTTATCTATAGAACAGGGGTAATGGAATGCCTGGATGGCTCAGTCAGTTGAGCATCCGACTCGGTTTTGGTTCAGGTCATGATCTCATGGTTCATGAGATTGGTTCCTGAGACTGAGTCCCTGTCTGACTCTGTGCTGATAGTGGGAGCCCATTTGAGATTCTCTCTCTCCCTCTTTCTCTGCCCTGACCCCACTCATTCTCTCTGTCTCTCTCAATATAAATAAATCAATATAAAAAAGAACAGAGGTAATGATAATGTGATATTGTGATTTATAATAAGAAATATATATTTGGTCTTTGTTTCAGTTTCTGGCACAGAGCTCATAAAACCATTGGAATTTCCTAAGGGCCTACAGCTTCTAGGGTGTCTTTTTGTATGTTAATTAAGTGACTTTTGGAAAGCATCTAAAGATGGGTGTTGGTTGCCAGAGGACCCAGCCAAGTGATTAAAGGGCTGGAACTTTCAGTCACCCTCCTGAACTCCTGAGAGGGTAGAGGGCCTGAAGATGGAATCAATTGCCAATGGCCAATGATTTAACCAGTCATGCCTGGGTAATGAAGTCTCCTAAAAACCCAGAGTTCAGAGAACTTCCAGGATGGTGAACACTTGGAGATGCAGGGAGATGTACTTGGAGAGTGCACAGAAACTCTACATCCTTTCCCCATAACTTGCCCTATGCATCTCTTCCATATTGTTGTTCCTAAGTTATATTCTTTTATGATAAACCAGTGATCTACTAAGTAAAATATTTCTCTGAGTTCTGTGATTTGCTCTAATAAATTAATCAAGCCAAAGGAGAGAATCTTTGGAAGCTTTGATCTATAGCCTTTAGTCAGAAGCACAGGTGATAATCTGTGGGGTCGAGTGGGGGACAAGTCTTGTAGGACTGAACCCCTAACCCTTAACCTTAACCTAATCTGATGCTATCTCTGCATAGATAGTGTCAGGAGCGAGGTGAATTGTAGAACACCAAGCTGGAGTCCAAGAATTGCTAGTTGATATGTAGGAAAACAAAAAAACAAAAAAACACCTCCCAAACATTGGAATTGGTGACCAGAACATTTTGGTCTACCATCATGTAGAGCTTTTGGCGACTGTTGAGAATTAACACTCGTTATGTGCCTGCTACTGCTCCTAGTGGTTTTCTCATTTAGTTCTTGTATACCTAAACTGCATGAGGTGAAATCAGTTATCCCCCTGTCTCCTGTTTTATAGATAAGAAAAGTGACGCATAGAAATTTTAAGTAACTCTCCAAAGGTCTTACTCATACTATGGACAAGGCCAGAATCTGAGTCCAGCCAGTCTGACTCCAGAAATAACACTTTCAACCAATACACTATATACTGAGAATTGTAGCTAACTGATTCAGGGTCACTTAAAACACCCCTGTTAGGCAAAATATGACTCTGTGTCACAGAATGGGAACCTAAGTGACATCTATAACTTACTGCCTCCAAACCTGTACTTTTGCTTGCCTGTCTGAGTTAATATCAGCAGTGGAAAATCTACGTGTTCAAAATCCTTTGAATTCTCCAATAATGATGATGATACAAATCCATACAGCTAGAAGTTTACCTGCAGACTCAGTTTATTCTCCTAGAAATTATTCTGTATGAATCCAACAGGTAATTTTAAGATAGCTTTCTCTCTTTTTAAAATTTTTATTTTTATTTTAGAAAGAGAGAAAGAACATGCAGAAGAAGAGCAGACAGAGAGAGAGAGAGAAAGAGAGAATCTCAAGTAAGTTCCATGCTCAGCAGGGAGCCCAATGCAGGGCTTGATCTCATGATTCTGGGATCATGACCTGAGCCAAAATCAAGAGTCAGATGCTCAATTGATGGAGCTACCCAGGTGCCCCAAGATTGCTTTATTTAAAATATAAATAACTTAATGGAAATGATATAAATATTAACATTATAAGGATAACAAGTCAAATCAATCATGGCTTATGACATGAATAAAAAATCTCCCAAGGACTAAAGTTTGAATGAGAGAATTTTTTTTTCTAAGTACAGTTTCAGTTTCAATGTATTCTTTCTTTGTGACTCCTAAGAAGTGAAAGATAAAGTCCAATCCTTCACTTAAAATTTTCATTTTTTAAAACATAAGGAATTGGAGGTGTCTTCTTTTTTTGTTACTAAGTAAATCTTTCTCAAAAATAACTTTTCATATTTACATAGCTCACTTCTCCAAGAAACTCAAACTAAAGCACTCATTGTAACAAATTACCCATGAAATAAAATTTGAAAATGTAACATGACAAAGTATTTAAATTTAGAATTTCATTGGTAATAAAATACCTCAAAGACTCCAAAGGACTCCTGACTTAATGCTGGTCCTGAGAAAAACTGGAATGGAGTATTGTACAATAGTGACGTGGAGGAAAAAAGTTATGGTTCTACTTGTTTGTTTTTTTTAATTTTTTAAAATGTTTATTTATTTTTGAGAGAGAGAGAGAGAGAGAGAGAGAGACAGTGCGAGTTGGGGAGGGGCAGAGAGAGAGGGGCAGAGAAGCAGGCTCCAGACTCTGAGCTGTCAGCACACAGCCCAATGCGGGGCTCAAACCCAGGAGATGCAAGATCATGACCTGAGCCAAAGTCGGATGCCCAACAGACTGAGCCACCCAGGCTCTCCTCTATTTGTTGTGAATACCTGTGTGCTACTTGAAACCCACTGTTCTGACCTCTAGGATTGGCACCAGGAGTTTTTAAGGGAGGATACCTAATCCTCTTGAGTGATATACAGTGGCTCACCACAAACATTAACTCCTGCTATAGATGTTGGCCACAAAGAAGTTGTTTTCCTGTTTTCAGGTATCTTATAGCATTTTCATTCTTAATATTAAAATTCTTAATGCATTCTGCATTCTGTCATTGGTTGTGAGCCTATAACTTCCCTACTGGCTTCGAAATTCCTGAAGATAAGTGATCACGCCTTCTTCAGTTTTGAGTCTACACCATGCTTAGTAGATACTCACCATTTCTTGACTGAATGAGTGAATAAGTGAATAGATAGATGGATGGTCTGTGCATTCCTGAAGAGTGATAGTCCCTAGAATTCTATTCCAGTCAATTTATGCACATCTTTCTAATATACATGGAGCCAGCATATTCAGGAGCTGGGGACTCTTGAGCCTATTCCTGATAACTTATCACTAGCTACCATTTGCTGAGTAATAGTGTCAGGCAATGTTAAGATAATCATGACAATTTTTGAGAGAGAGAGAGGGAAGGAGAGAATATGTGTGTGCCTGAGGGAGGAGCAGAGGGAGAGAGAGAGAATCTCAAGCAGGCTCAATGCTTGAGCCCCATGTAGGGCTCAATCCCACATCACTGGGATTGTGACCTGAGCCAAAATCAATAATCAAATGTTCAACAGACTGAACTAACCAGGTGCCCTGGACAATCATCACAATTTTTAATCCTCACATAAATCTTTCAAAATAAGAGTATTAGCCCTGTTTTCCTAATGGAAAATGGGCATAGAGGGATTGTGTACCTTGCTCAACACAACTAGTAAACAACAAACCGTGGTCTAAATTCAAAGTTTGTGGTCTTAAGATGGCATTGTAAAGAAAGTCTCTTTTTTTTTTCTCTCAAAGTGTATTGTTGGTATTACCCAAATTTATAATTTATAGACATAATGTATGAAGATTAATGTAGTGTCAGTAAAGTACTTGCTGACAATTGGAAAGTAAGTGTATCTTCAAACCATTCTTTTCTTGTTGGCAATTTTTGTTCTTTCTTTCTTTAAAAGCTTCCTTTATTTCTCAGGACTCAGGGTATTACTCACTACTCCTCCTTTCCAGAAATATATGCAAAGTTTTAGTAGCCAAACAGGAAACAAAGTTCAACTTAGCAAACTGTGTTATATAAACTGCATTGATAAGCTATGGTGTATAAGCAGGCATTTAGGCCTGAGTCTGAACTGGGATTTCCTGTTCCTCCCCCTTAATTGAAAACAGAGGGAAATGGGGGGCACTTGGGTGGCTCAGTGAGTTGAGCCCTACTTCGGCTCAAGTCATGATCCCATGGCTTGTGAGTTTGAGCCCCACGTGGGGCTCTCTGCTGTCAGCACAGAGTCTACTTCGGATCTTCTGTCCTCCCATCTCTCTGCCCCTTCCCCACTTGTGCTTTCTCTCTCAAAAATAAATAAATCTTAAAAAAAAGAGAAAAGAAAAGAAAGGAAAGGAAAGGAAAGGAAAAGAAAAGAAAAGAAAAGAAAAGAAAAGAAAAGAAAAGAAAAGAAAGAGCGAGACTCACAGGATAGACCCAGCCTGACTTACCTGCCATCGCCAACAGAGAGGCTGACATGCAGAGAGAATTAGAGGGAAGATTCTGGTGACATGTGGTTCCTTCCAGCCAACTGGAAAAGCCTGCCATTCTCAGGCTCAGATAGTGAAAGAGGTCTTGTAGAATCCATTTCCTGCCTTTAGGTACAGTGATTCCTCCCGCAAGTAAATATTAGTCAAGGAAGTTCTTAACTCTTAGATCATAAGGAATCAGATAAGTCACCCCTCTCCACTGTGGAGAGGAAAAAGTAGAGGACGCAGGGTTCTGGCTTCAATTCTCTCCCTGTGGGTATACCAATGAGGGGGAAAAAATGAGAAACTCCCTTCCCACCCCACCCACGATGTAGCCTATAATACTGATATATAATCTGTTTTACATGCAGATCTCATTCAGATGTCACCTGCTCTGTGAGGCCTTTCCTGAGCACAAAATCTTAGCCAGTTCTCACTCCAGATTGCTATCACACTGCCCCATCTTATTTCCTTCATAGCATTTATTACTAATAAAATTATTTTATTTTTTCTCTAGCCTACTGTCTGATTTTTACCATTAAAACATAACCTCCACAAGAGTAAGAGGTTTTTTCTTCAGGGACTTAATCAGTGTCTGGCACCTAATGAGTATTCAGTAATTCATTTTTAAATGACAAATGCAGTCTTACTCATATGTATATACATCTGAGCTTATCACTGAGGTTGTCATTTTATGGGTAAGAGTCACATCTTATACTTCTTTTAACGTACCCATAAAATTTGCCACTTGATGAGAAGTTAATAAACATTTGTTCTTGTTGATATATTTGTTCAGGTTTTTCTAACGACTTCTTTCTTGAGCACATAGTCTTTTTCCATTAACTACTAACCACTTTTCTCAATAAGAGACATGTCTGATAATTTTCACTCAAACTGACAAGTGTGCAGTTAAATAATAAATTACTGGTAATAAATGGTTTTCACCAGGCCACACAAGTCTTCTGGGAAGAGGGACACTAATGAGCTTCTCTTCAGAGAATAAATAGTATTTCATGACTCAGCCTCACCTGTTATTATGAGATCATAGCCCTATGAAATATCTCCTCCAACAAATAAGATTGACTGTAGAATGATAGAATCTAGGTGAGTTTTTTTAATTAATAACGTTTATTTTTAGAGCAGTTTTAGATTTATAGAAAAATTGGGCAGAGAGTTCAGAGTTTCCATACATCTCCCAGCCCATCCTGCTGTACAGTTTGTCCTGTTACTAACCTCACACTGGTGTGTGGCGTTTGTGACAATCGATGAGCCAATGTTGATACAGCCGTTATTAACCAAAGCCCATAGTTTACACTAAGGTGCACTCTATGTGCTGTATTGTTCTGTGGCTTTCAGAAAACTGCATATCATATGTCCACTATTACAGTATCATATGGAATAGTGTCACTGCCCTAAAAATTCCCTGGGTTCCACTTATTCATCCCTTCCTCTTAGATACAATTAGGTTTTAAGTAATACTTGTTCATAAACATCTATTGTCAGCTGCCATTGGTGGCTTTTTTTTTATTCTCCTGTTTCATCTTCTCTCAGGCAGGTCTGTGGTCACAAGCTGCCTCACTTCACAAAGATCTAGTGCCAACACGTGGCACAGCCCTGCAGAACCGAACTACAGCCCGCTGCCCACGGAGCTCAGCAAAGTCTCCCTAATCTTTAGGAAAGAAAAGTCACCGAATTTCCTGCCTCTGTCCTTTTCTTGTGCTGTATTTGGTCACATGTGGACAAAAGTGGTTGTCTTATCCCCCAAGGTCTTAATGAATCTTCAGGAAAATCACTTTTGCAAGTGTTACTCCGCACAGTTTCTCTCCTTACTCCTGAAAGGTAGGTTCCATGGGAAAGCTGGCCCGTCAATGATTCTTGAGGCCTGGGCTTACTGAGTGGCAATGGGTTTGGTGCTGTGACCCAGAGCTCAGCAAAGGCTTTCTATAAAGGGCCAGATAGTAATTACATCAGGCTTTGCAAACTTCATATAGCTGCTGTCACATATTCTTTGCTTTTGTTTTGTTTTTTTCCTACAAAACCAAAAAATGTACAGACATTCTTAGTTTGAGGGTCATATAAAAACGGACCATGAGCCAGATTTGGCCTGTAGTTTATTAAACCCTGCTCTAGAGTCAGACCAACCTGGGTTTGGTTCTGTCTCCGCCACCCACTAAATATAGAACAGACAGGTTTGATCTCCCTAAATTTCCCCATTTCTGAAAGATGGATATTAGTTACTACCTTAATAGGGCAAAATGGAGATTAAGCAAGATAATGCTTACAAAGAAGTTCTTAGTACCATGTCTGACATTTGGTAAGTACTCAATAAATGTTACCTATCGATATTATGACTTGTCAGAGGGACATCTCCCTGACTGCTGGGTCTTTATTACTGACCAACTCTGACTGACTTCATATGCCTTTAGGATAAATTCTCTTCCAGGACTTTCCTTGTTCCCTTATGCAAATAGAATCTTTATGGACCTTCCCATCCATCTGCCAGATATGTCCAGATGTGTTTACTTCCACTACGGAATGTGCTTAGACCTAGGCTAAGACTCCTCCTACAAGAATGAAAGTAGATAGAAATAGATAAGATGGA
Source organism: Panthera leo (assembly GCF_018350215.1). Taxonomy (NCBI): domain Eukaryota; kingdom Metazoa; phylum Chordata; class Mammalia; order Carnivora; family Felidae; genus Panthera; species Panthera leo. The sequence goes on from NC_056686.1 coordinate 90,584,360, forward strand.
TATCACCAATTAATACGTGTGTGGCAAATTATCCAATAATGAACAGGCTGGTTGAGTTCTGAATGCCCCAATGACACCCGAATGAACCAATTAGCATAAAAATCAAGGTGAGTTATAGCTAAATCTCATTACGTAATTTCTTGCTGAATTTAGGTACTACCCCAATCAGTTTCCAGTGATAAAAAGGCACATTTTTCTCTTGGCACAAACTGCAGTTTTTCAATTCAATGAATATTTATTGGACATCTATTTTGTGAAAAGCATTGATCCAGGCTTTACAGAGGAAACAGAGAGGAACAAGACACAGCTCTACCTGTAAGGGAGGAAGAAAAAAGAAGGTGGGTCCCCAGTCGTGATAAAGGTGTTGTAGAAAAAAAAAATGAGGTGTAGGAGCACACAGTCAGGAGTTTGCAAAGCTACTCTGAGCAATGAGGTTCTCTGAGACAAGTGGTTCTAAGAAGATTTTTTGGCTGTATCTTAAAAGATGGATAGGATTTTAACAGGATGAAATCAAATCATAAGAATGGATTGAGCTACATAACAGCAAGAAGTACAGTTGACCGAAGCCCAGGGATCAGGATGGAGAGTAGTTAAGTGCTGAGGCTGGAACTGGAGCAACCTGAAAGTACGTGCGTGTTCTTTCAGTCCTAAATTCTCACCCTGCACATGATGAAACTGAATCGCAGAGAGATTAAGCGCATTTCCCATGTTGCGCTGCTAATGGCTGAGCCGAGAGGTCCCTCAGCCACCCAGCTTTCCAGGCCGGTTCACTTTTCATGACCTAATAGTTGGGGACAGATAATGGATGAAATTGAATACCACACTCAGCTTCTTGGATTTCCTCTGTTAGAAGTGATTTGACACTGGAAATCTCTGAGCAGCAGGGTGCCATGGTCAGGGATGTAAACCTCTGATTTAAGCAGCCCCGCTAAAGGGAACCAGAAGAAGAAAGAGGCTGGGGGCAGGGAGAAAGGCCAAACATTGCTGGGCTTGCTGGGGGCCTGAACCAGGGTAGTGGTCCTGGGAAAGCCTTGGATGGGCCAGACAGCAGAGTCACCATTGGAGGAAAGCCAAAACAACCAGAAGAAGGAAAAGCAGAACAGGGAAATGGGAGAGGAGAAAACGTCACACCGGCTGTGTCCCTGTGGACAAATTGGGTGACCTCTCAGTGCCTCCTGTGTGTGAAGTAAGAAAGAGCAATTGCTTCTGCCCTTCTTCTCTGCATTATCTTATCGCGGCAGACCTAATACATTACCCTATTGTAAATAGAGGAGACAGAGTAGAGTAGAGAGAACTCTGGGCTCCATCCCAGACCTGCTGCCGACTCTGCACAGCCTCTAGCCAGTCACTTCTCAGTGCTCTCATTGTCCCATCCTATAATGGGAGGCATTGCTGGACGATGCCCCTCCCAGCTCCCATGATAGTGGCTCTATGCATTCTCAGCTGTGTGAAAAAACCCAGAGGACGAGGCCTGCCAGGTAGCCATGAAACTTGGAAGCATGTTGTGTACGTCTGCTTGGAAGAAAATGAGCGCACACATCTTTGGAGCTGGAGGGGCACAGGCTGGAAGAAGTTGCTCTTCTGTCTGAGCTCAAGGAGAATCCTGCTTGGTTGTTCATCATCCTCCCTGAACACTGAAGGTAAACACATGGCATGATGAGGTAGCAGAAGAAGCTCCAGAAAGATGTAACTTAGCAGCTTGCCTGTATGCAGTAAAGGCCAGAAATAGCACATCCCATGTAGGAGGCTACCTGGCGCATGCCCTTCTTGACAGTTCGCTCAGCAAGTCTCTGATGTGTCACCTGCCATGGCAGGTAGTCAATCAGGGAGTTGTCCTCCGAGCTCAGGAAAAGGGTGTCTGTGAGCATGCCTCCTTGAAGATCAGGCTTTCTGAGTATTGGGAAAGACCTTTACTTTTCATTCTGCTATCCATAGCTTGGTGTCAGGACCCTGTAACTAATCAATGCTTACACCCAGCTCCCGTGGTCATCTGTATTCACTGTGCCGAGTCACCAACCAGAGCTCCAAACACACATTGTTCTAAGGATTTTTCTGCCTCTGCGCCAATGCAAGTGCCCTATGGCACAATATGACGGATATATCGTTCAGTATCAAATAATCAATTATGCAGAATGCTTCATTAACAATAACTACTAGAGTCAATAGCCAGGGTCATTGAAATGTGGCTCATCTGTGCTTGAATTCACTGACCCCTCCCACTCTCCTTGTCAACAGATATCAAGGAACAGATTCATCAGGAATAATGGCCAGATGTTTGCTTGTTAACGATGGTTCCATAATCAGAAATGCGATGACCACGGGACACTTAATCTTGTCAATTTTTGTGACAGAAAACATGCCTAATTTATCATCAGCTTTGAAGAAAACAGAGCTTTTGTTCATCCAAGCCAAACCAGAAAACAAAAGGACTAGAATTCAGTCTTATTTGCACTATAAGCCCAAAACAAGTTTTGCATCGCTTGGTCAAACTGTTTCTGCTTCTTGAAAATCCCATCAAACTGGCACTGGGGACTTGAACGAGCAGCTCCCAGACCCTACTCCAAGTGTTGAGTTGAGCTGAGCTGAGTGTTGTGCTAAAATGAGCTGTTAATGGGATCAATGCCACATTCTTCAATGTGGCCTGAGGTCTTCAGGCCTTGCAGGTCTTGCCTGCACAGCAGAGAAACCCCTCACCAGCTTCTGCCACTCAGTGCTCAGGATCACTCCTGCATTGCATCATGGCCCCCACCCTCTTCTCTGGCAGCCTAAACGTGTTCCTCTCAAGGTGCGCGCGTGCATGCATGAGCGTGTGTGTGTTCCCTCACAGCTAACACTAACCACAGTGCACTTCTCTTCTCCAAATATGAATGTATGTACCTTCTACACTCCACACCATTGTGTTACATGCAGTGTCATCTGGTTGTTTCATGGCCCACCTCCCCAGCTGAATCAGGCAAGGCCTGAGTGAAGGCTGTCTCATAAATTCCATAGTTGATGAACTGGGTGAAGATGGAAAAAATCCTCACAGAGGCCACAAGAAATACAGAAAAGGACTTGGAATCGGAAGTCCAGAGCCAACTTTGAACTTACTACTCACACGTCTACCAGTTGCATAACTGTGGGCAAATTATTTAACCTCTTTGAGCCCCGGGTTCTTTGTGTATGAAAATAAGTTCTTGCAAGGACCAAGAAAAATAATGTACGTGAGAAGCCTGGCACAGAGCAAAGACTCAATAAAAGTCTGTTCCCACTTCCTTTTTTTTTTTTTTTTTTTTTTAACGTTTATTTATTTTTGAGACAGAGAATGACAGAGCATGAAGGGGGGAGGGTCAGAGAGAGGGAGATACAGAATCTGAAACAGGCTCCAGGCTCTGAGCTGTCAGCACAGAGTCCGACAAAGGGCTCAAACTCACCAACTGTGAGGTCATGACCTGAGCTGAAGTCGGATGGTTAACCGACTGAGCCACCCAGGCGCCCTCCACTTCCCTTTTGAATGATCCAGTGAAAAGACCAGAATCTAGAATCTCAATCTCTCTCCATCTGTCTCTAATTGATACGCACATACACATTTCACATGCACACATACACACTCTCAGCCTCACACAAACATAATGCCCAGAAGTTGATACCTGTGTAAAAAGTATGCGCAGGAAAAAGAAACATCAGCATTGAAACCAACAACAATGTACAGAGTATACACCTGACCTAATAAAATATCTTGTTTTAATATCATCTCAATCTTCTCAGGGTAAAAGTTACACAAATACACAAAAGTCTTAGAGCCATGCTGTCTTAGTCTGTTCGGGCTACTGTAACAAAACACCATAGGCTGAGTGATTTGAACAACAAACATTTTTTCTCCCAGTTCTGGAGGCTGGAAGTTCAAGATCAGAGTGCCAGCATATTGGGTTCTGCTGAGAGCCCCCTCCCTGGCTTATAGACAGCTACCTTCTTGCAGGATCCTCACATGGCCAAGAGAGAGATTTGTGTCCCCTCCCCTTTTTATAAAGACATTAAGCTCATCATGAGGGCCCCACTCACATGACCTAATCTAACCCCAATTCCCTCCCAAAGGACTCACCTCCAAATACCATCATATTAGGGATTAGTTCTTCAACATATGGATTTGGGGGGACACATTCAATCCACAGCAAATGCCATATAAGTATTTCTCATAAGACCATAAAATATAGCCATGCCATCATGTTTCATGACCCTGAAAGTGTTATATACTTATTTTTACCAGTAAGCCATCATTTTATTGGCTTATTATTTATGAACATTATGAATATTTTATCATTGATAATTTAAAACAGAAATTATTTCTCCAACCCTTAATTTATAAATTAACACAGAGAGCTTTCTTTGTAAAGTCAAACAAATTAAGAAGCTGCTCTGATTTAGTTTTTAACTGAATTTGTATTTCAAAAATGATAGAGGCACAATAGACGAATAGAACAAAAACAGATTGAAAGAGATAATGCAGCTCCATATTTCCCCATTACCTTGGGTAATGATGTCAAAATACCTCAAAATGCTACAGTCACCATTAGGACAGCTGGAATGAAGCAGCAGAAAAATAGTATTTTGCTCCATATTTATTTACCCTTGGGTAGGAGGTTACAGCAATGTTGAAAATCCCAGTGTTCTCCATCTTCTGGAATTGAGAAATCTCTTTTACTGTTCCCATTCCACTAACCCAGCAAGCCACTGAGAAAGACTCCTCTTCCCTTAACCACATTTCAGTGTCTGGTGTCTATTTCTTTTTTTCTTTTTAATTTTTTTTAACATTTATTCATTTTTGAGAGATGAAGAGAGACAGAGCATGAATGGGGGAGGGACAGAGAGAGAGAGACACAGAATCCGAAGCAGGCTCCAGGCTCCGAGATGTCAGCACAGAGCCCAACATGGGGCTCAAACCCATGGACCATGAGATCATGACCTGAGCTGAAGTCAGATGCTTAACTGACTGAGCCACCTAGGCACCCCTGGCTAGCATCTATTTCATGGTCTAGTTTTATTATCCATCTTTTATTGTCTCACTTATGAGAGCTATCATGGAGGTAAATGCCCATGATGAAGACCTATATGCTGTGAGAGAGAAAGGGGGCAGAGAAAGAGGATAAGAAGGAGGAAGACAGAGACATCTCTAAATACCAAAAAATATCTGTATGTATAAAACCTAGCAAAAACACCAGAAGTGCAGTAGGGTGTACACAAAAGGAAAGAGCTTTCGCACTGGAAATCTATATATTTGGCACCTTATTACAAAATGTTATTAGGAGATACTTGCTTATGCTTTCCCAAATTTAAATTGGCAATGCTTGTATCAAATGACATTAATCTATTTATATAATAAAACAGCAAATCCTTACTGGCCATCAACAAACCTCATCAACAGCGATATTATTAAGTGAATACACTAGCTCATCAGGAATTGACACGTACATCTATCCACTTGCTTAAGACAAGACATCAATGGGCCTGCCTCTCTTTCACCCCCATCACCCCAATGCACCACCAACTCCTCTTTCTCCAACTTTGCAAACACATCTCTAATCCAATCCATGTCCCTGTGTCTACACTCTCACCACCCTCTCTGTTGCTTTTTACCATCTACAGTGAAGGTCTACCTTCTCTCTGTACATCCATTCTTTCCTTGCCCTATCCATTCTCAAACAGTAGCCAGAATGATCTCTTTAAATTTTTTTTTTCAACGTTTTTTATTTATTTTTGGGACAGAGAGAGACAGAGCATGAACGGGGGAGGGGCAGAGAGAGAGGGAGACACAGAATCGGAAACAGGCTCCAGGCTCCGAGCCATCAGCCCAGAGCCTGATGCGGGGCTTGAACTCACGGACCGCGAGATCGTGACCTGGCTGAAGTCGGACGCTTAACCGACTGCGCCACCCAGGCGCCCCAGAATGATCTCTTTAAAATGCAAGTCTAATTTTGTCGCTTGCTAGGCTTAAATCCCTTTAACTGCTTCATGATATTTTTTATAAAAAATGTCAAAATGTCAATAAAAGCCTAGAAGTGTCTGCATGACCTGGCCATTACTTGCCTCTGCAACTTCCTATCTTCTCTCCTCCTCCCCCTCTCTTACTGGACTTCTTCTCACTGACCTACTCTGTGTCCCTCAAATAGGCCAAATTCATTACTGCATCAGCCCTTTGGTACGCACTGTTCTCTCTATTTGAAGCACACGCCACCAGTTCCAACCTCTTTTATCTGGCTAACTCCTACTGATCCTTCAAGTTTTTCTTTGAATGTTACCTTTTCAGGGAGATCTTTCCTGACACTGGAGCCTAGTTTAGGGTCCCTATTATATTTTCTCATGGCATTAGTTATATTTTCTTTGAGTCACTTAGTATAATTGTATAGAGCTATTTGTGTGATTATTGATATAATGCCTGTCTCCACCACTGTACCCTAAGCACCATGATAGTGGACACTGGCTCTTTTGTTTGCCATTTTGCATCTCCAAGCCTCAACGGCATCTATATATAGTAGCTGTGCTTTGTGGAATTAATCCATTAGTAAATTCCATTTACTTCTCCATAATCAAGCAGCTGCATTTCCACATTTCTGTGCTAATCAATGGCTGTCATATTTTAGCCACTTATTATGTGCCAGGCACTGTGCTAAGCATGTCACATACCTTATCTTATTATTTATTATTATTATTATTATTATTATTATTATTATTATAGTTGACACATGGTGTTACTCTAGTTTCAGGTATACAACATAGTGATTTCAGGTATACAACATTCCATACATTATGCTATGCTCACCACACACACCTTATCTTTATGGCAACTATGTAATGCAATGCAGTTATCATCCCCATTTTATAAATAGGAACCTGAATCACTCAAGGTCACAGATTCATAAAACTGAGATTCAAAGCAAAGCGTTTCAGGTTCCCCTGGCCCATATTCTTAAACAATCCTCTATTCTGTTCCCTCACCAGAGGAGGTCAGTTACACTTTGTGGGGTGGGGAGAGGCATCAGGAAGCATGTGTTTTGTTAGAAGTGGGTCTATCCATTGTTATTGTTTCATGCTGACCCAAGTATATAGTTTTCCTCTGCATTTGTAATTTCCATTGACAATTGCCCCTGCCATGCCATGCTGAAAGGGCAAAATGTGTTTTCAGTTTCTGCGGGACATTAAGCCACAGACAGGAATAAATTGCAGCATGCCTCTTCCATCTCTTCCAGCTGCTTCAGCTTGTTTTGTTTGTTTTAAATATGAACATGTAAGATTTCTCCTTTGCTGCCCTCTATACTGGCTTCCCTGCTTGGCATTCTTGCTGGTCCAAGATTGTGGATGACAGAAACAGCAGTGTGTGTGTGTGTGTTGCAGGATTCACACCAGGATAAAAGAAATAGGAGTATTTACAAGGAAAATTTAATATATCCTAGGTTGGCTTTAGTCCAAATGGTGAATGATGTGGTTTAATTACTTTTTTAAAGGGTGACCAACTCCCCCACCCTAGAATTATCCCAGCCTGTGACCTTATCCATTAAAAATCCTGGAAAGATGAGGCGCCTGGGTGGCTCAGTCCATTAAGCATCCAACTTCGGCTCAGGTCATGATCTCACTCTTCGTGGGTTCAAGCCCTGCGTCAGGCTCTGTGCTGACAGTCCAGAGCCTGGAGCCTGCTTCGGATTCTGTGTCTCGCTTGCTCTCTGCCCCTCTCCTATTTGCACTCTGTCTCTCTCTGTCTCTCTCTTTCTCAAAATAATAAATAAGCATTAAAAAAAATTTTTTTAATCCTGGAAAGAGCCAATTCCTCCATCTTATAAATACCCCTTCTGCCTTTGGCCCTCCAAGACAGTTCCCTTGGTGACAAGTCTGTTCTCTGGATGATAACTGATGGATTCCTTCCTGATGTCACTGAGACGATGACTTTAATCTGAAGAAAGGCTCCAGCTCCTTCTGAGGCATTAAAAACAGGATGTAATCATGGCTCTCTGGAGAAGGAAAAATGGAACTTTCCTGTTAGCAAGGAAAAGCCCCATTCTATACTAAAACTTCAGGAAAATGCCAGTAGAGTTGCTTTGGAGAAACATTTCCACGCTCTTGTCCATTGTGGCTAGTTCTGCCCAGCATCTGGACTCTGAGCAAGGAGGAGTGAAATGTCTGCATTACACAGAAATGTCACTCTGAGTACAATTTACTTAGCTTCCTCTCATCACTGAAGTGACAGTATTTCACAATCCTGGAGAGATCCTCAAGACAGCACATCCTGTTAAGCCAATTTATGGAAGAGAGCCTTATTTTTTTTCTATTAATCTATTTTTGTGGGAGGCTTCAACTGCAGTCAATAATATTCTTTGGTGCTTATTGTTTATTTATAAAAATGTTTATTCTCCATGTACTTTTTTTTCCTGCCTATTAAATATCAGGTGTGTTTCAAGGGGAAAAATAAAGCAATTAAAAACTTTGAAGCTAGCCAAAATCATTTTTACAATACAATTATTTTTATCTGATTTCCTGCAGATGATAAAATAGCCTAGTCCACAGGGGCGGGAAAGCAAAATTGATGTCCATCTAAGACTGCTTAATGTTTTTTTTTTTTTTTTTTTACAGAAAATATTAGGAGGCAAACAAAATATCCTAGTGCTAAATGTCCATTTTGGCCCTTGTTCTGAGAATCCTGTATTATTTTTAGAGTGTTTTAGGTAGGAACGCACCTGGTACATATGTTAGCTTTCTAAATTAATTCTTTCAGATCGCAGTTGAAGTTTTATTTTCACAGCCTGTTTTAGATGCCTTTATATAACTTCACTTCAATCATTGGTGCCATTAAAAACAGGATTTTGAGAGTTCATGGGTGACATATTAAAATGCTAAATTCTGACTATTACAAAATGGATAATCTTAAAGTCACAAATGAATATATCTATTGGCTACCTGATAAAGGTTGTTTTTTTTTAATTTTTTAAAGTTTATTTTTGAGAGACGGAGACAGAGAACACACCAGTGATGGAGGGGCAGAGAGACAGATTGAGAGAGAGGGAGAGAAAGGGAGAGAGAGAGAATCCCAAGCAGGCTCTGCACTGTCAGCGCAGAGCCCAACTCAGGGCTCGTACCCACAAACGGTGAGATCATGACCTGGACCAAAATCAAGAGTTGAATGCTTAACCAACTGAGCCACCCAGGCACCCCCTTGATAGAGATTTTAATACTCCCATCCCATTGCGTTCCAACATTGTTGACTCTTCCAGTTCCTTTTAAAACTCTGCAATAAGTAATCACCTGCCAACCTTCTTTTAAGTCTTCTAAATGAATATTCCAGGGGGACAAGGAAATATGGAGGCATTGCCCCATGAGTGGCAAGGGAAGTAGAATTGTGAATCCAGAAGTGAAAAAGAGAAGAATCTAAATTCTAACCCAAATTCTGTTTCTCATTTCTTTATCTATTTTACTTTTAGTTCTCATGTTGGCTTTTCTCAGATTATGCCATGATGTCCATACTATTTTTCTTTCTACCTTATTACTACCCAGAATATCAATGCTAATATAGTACTTTGACTCTCTAATTGTGAATACAATGAGTTAGAAGCAGCATCTTGGTAATCCCATATGATGAAGAGAGAGTATGTTTTAACTCAATTTTCATTTCTATTGCTATTTCCCCAAGTCACAACAGTTATTAATAGACAAGAATAGTAAAGGTGACCTAAGCAAGCACTTCAGAGGCAGGCATTCTTTACCATTTTTGCTTACCATTACTAGGCATACAATAAGTATTTTAATAAAAACTTTATGAATGAATATATAATGGGTGAAGGGAGGGAGAATGTGATTTGAAACTTACTACCCTACAGAAACTTCTGCCTCCCAAGAGAGCAGCATAAATTCTCTCTGGAACATAGCAAAACACATTGATGAGCCATTTGGTTGTGGGAGAAAAAAAAAGCTCAGAAGATAGAGGGGAGAAATGAGAAGAACTAAATTATTTTTCTCTGCATAATTAGGTACAAGTTTGGGTGTTTCCAGGAGGATTGGGAAAGTGGAGAGAGGAAGCAAGAAGTTTGCAGAAAGGAACTGAGAAGCTAAACTTCTCAGAATGAAAACCAAGCTCTCTATGGAATAGCCATTAAGAAGAGTTCAAGGACTTTTGAGAATATGGTAAAATCTCAATTTTAAATTGTTTGTATATGGGTTGCAATGTAATCCACGGCCCACAGACCTCAGGAAATGATGGCTAATCACATAGTCTTGGGTCACTGATACCTGGCACAAGAAGGATCAAACTGTTACCCAGTTGTGGGGAGCCAATGGAAAACAGTTGCAACATATTTGCTGTGATGAGGTAATCCACAACTAAATGAATCCAATGGTAGCAGAAACCCAAAGCCAAGAGACTAAAGAAAGCCAAGAGACCAGATATTGATAACACAAGTAGTATATAAACAATAAGCATGAGAAGTAAGCCTATACTATGCAACATTTTGTTGACTCTATCTAATTGTGAGGGTTTTAGTGGTTGTTCACAGTTCTTTTGTTTGGTGGGTTTCAAATATATCTTGAATTGCATAAAAATAGCACTATGATTTAATTTAATGCTCACAAGAAGTGTATATAGTAGGTATCTGTATCTCCACATTACCAATGAGAAAATTTAGGTTCAAAAGTTAAGTAACTTGTTCAAGAGTCACATAGATAATAAGAGACAGAGTCAGGGATTGAATTCATGCTTACCTGACTGCAAGGCCTATGAGTATCCTGTTTTTGTTTTTTGTTTTTTAATTAGCTCAAAAGAGAGGAAGTATGTCATTTTAGAAAGAAAAACAATGAAGTCTCCCCCACCCTCCTCCGGAATCAATCTCTAAGGCTGAGAAGAAGTTGGTCTGTGAGAGGCCTTTGTATAGACCTGTCTTATGGAGAAAACTATGAGTCTCCCTGGGCTCAAAGAAAGAGAACTCTGAGTCTTTCCTATAATATATAGGATACCCAAAACTAGTTGGGCTAACCCTAAGAATTCAGGATGAGAAGGAAGTTAGCAATGTGGTTAAGATCACCTTGAGGCACACAGTGAAAGTCTGGGTTCAGAAGTCACTGCAATATATACTTCTCTCTGCCTGTTTCCTCATCTGAAAAATGATGAGGAAAATCCCACAGGGCTTGTGTGGATTAAATGAGATAAAGCAGCTAGGTTAGTTGGCATGTTCACACCAAATAAAGCTAGTGATGAAGACTATAATATACAACATCACTACTCCATCTGACATAAAAAAAAGTATCCTGGATCTTTGTGTTTGGATTTTTCTTTAATTAAAATTCCTCCTGATGTGTTGGATCAGGAGTTTTTATAAGGGGGTAACAAAAGTCTTTCCAGTAAGACCTTAATCTCAGTATTTTTGGTGAAGACTAAAGGCAAGAAGATCTAATATAGACAAACTGAGTCCCTCACCATGTGTAAATAATGACGGCCAAAGGCCGAGGTTACTACTGGCTATTCTAATTACATTTATTGGTTTAAATTGTACAGCAGTTTGAAGAACAATGTACTCTAAATATTGTAGCCCCCAAAGGACCAACGATATAAGAAGAAATATTTCCTGAGTGAGTAGTCCTGCTTTTGAGAGTTCTTCTTTGCTAACCTAGGAAAATCACAGCAAAATTCAAGCTAGTTAATATAAGTATGTGAAAATCCCTATATAGGTCAGTAAGAAGATGAGAAAAATGACACCTATTCCCTATCTCAGTGACAAAAACACCTTAAAAAAAAAAAAAAACAAGCAGACACACTGCTGGCTTATAGGTGTGTTTAACTAATTGGAAAACACTGAATTTTGAACAGATCCCTCTGTCTGCCAAAGGCCACGTTTTGCCACCCAGGAATACAGCTGCTAATGTGAGTTCAAGCAATGTGAGTTCAAGTTCAATCAATGTCTTGCAGAAGAGACACAGAACATGGGGGCAATGTGGTCCGTCTCTGACTGATGGACTCCAGTTTAGCCATCACATCCCCAAAGGGTTAACCACAGTGACATGCTAAAGGGGAAACAAGTTCTTAGGAAATAACCAATTTTCACTGCTGTATGGTACTTCTAAAAGGTTGCTACGGTAATCAAATTAGGATGTCACTTTATTATTGCAGTTAAAGTAATTTTATTTACTTTTTCAGTCAAAACATACACATAGGGCAGTGAGAGCAATCAGCTGCTGTACTTGTTAGCTCGCTGATTAAATATGTTGTCACCTAACACTGAACTAATTAAGGAAATTGAAGCTGTCTGTGCATTAGCCAACATGGTGTTAACATTGTTAACTGAGGTTTTTGAGCTGCCTCCTCTTTTCTCTGCTATCGTTTTTAAAATATATATTCAGCGGCGCCTGGGTGGCTCAGTCGGTTAAGCGTCCGACTTCGGCTCAGGTCATGATCTCGCGGTCTGTGAGCTCGAGCCCCGCGTCGGGCTCTGTGCTGACAGCTCAGAGCCTGGGGCCTGTTTCAGATTCTGTGTCTCCCTCTCTCTGACCCTCCCCCGTTCATGCTCTGTCTCTCTCTGTCTCAAAAATAAATAAACGTTAAAAAAAATTAAAAAAAATATATATTCAGAACATTCACATCCTAAAGCCACAGAATAAACATGGAAAATTCTCCAGAACAGATCACATACTGGGCCACAAATCATCCCTCCACAAGTACAAAAGGATCGAGATCATATCATGCATATTTTCGGACCACAACGGTGAAACTTGAAATCAACCCAAGAAAAACTTTGGGAAGACCGTGACTTCTTGGAGATTAAAGAACATCCCACTTTTCTTTTCTGTTAGCAATTTCACCCAGAGTTACCAAAACCTGTTAGAGTGATCTTTGAATCTTTGGGGTGTATTATTTATAATAGCTATTCACCTCTCTTGCCGTTTGATTGTGGAAGAAGCTCCAGATAAGAAGCACTAGAGAACTATAGAAGCCAGAAATCTAAAATTAATTTGTGTAAGTTATAACTGTTTTTCCCTACAGAATGCCTTTATTTGTGAGTGGATCTCTGAATTTCAATAGAAGTAAGCCTATGAATGGGCTTAAGGAAGAGCATTAAGCAGCTGACACTATGGAATCAACCTGAGTCTTCAAAATTATGGGACTCCACTCCCCTGACTTCTCCTTTCAGCTGCCTGACAGTATCCTTGTCAATGGTATTGCCTCTGTCCATATCCTTATTTTCAATAACCCCCAACCCAACCATCCCAATACCCAAAAGTTGATTTACCTATTTCCAAAAGCAGAAAGATATCAGTGGGTTGTTTTTCCCAAAATGCTAGCTTTGAAATATTTATTCCTTGCTTTGCTTATTCCTTATGCTAGTGGCAAAGTAACTTCAGGGCTTCAGGGATCCAAAAGGGAAAACTCTTGAAGTGCTTCAAAGGAAAGGGAGGAAAGAAAGAAAGATCTAGAACAAAAGTTGAACTACTGTGCTGTATCAAACCTGCTTCACCAAGGTTACTTTCCCAAATAAGAAAATATCAGTACTTTGTATTTGTATGATGCTTTTAACTTTTTCAAAGCACTTTTACCTATATTATCCTGTGGAAACCAGGAGCTGACTTTTATAAATGGAAAGGACATACATTAAGCGATCCTAGGGTGCTTCTAGAAGTTCCAAGTCAAAAAAAAACTATCAGGTTTAATGAAAGGAAAAGTGCCCAGAGGAGAATCAAACCAGTGTTAATCAAGCAGCATGCAGGTTATCAACAGAAGACAAAGGCTGTCCATTTAAATGGCTGAGAATTCAACAGTTTAAGTAATGTAATAGCAATTCTAAGCAGGACTAAATGTACAGGGATCAGCTGGAACCACTTTTAGCCAAGATTGATTGATTCAGTTTTCACAACAGCAGTCAGCCAAACAAGTAAACAAAGGTTTTTCAACTCCAACTGGTTATATTGACTTTCAAGTCATTGTCTGTATCTTACCAGATTTTGCAAGTTATGAGCCCAGGAGATAGACAATCTGGGACCACATTGGGTGTGGGGGATTTTAAAACACACACACAAAAAAATAGGCTACATACACAGCATAAAATAGTAAGTGGAAAATAAAATTAGTACAGATAGTGAGCAAACCACCTATTATATTAGGTTCATTTTTTTAAGAATTGCAAGTGTATGATTTAGAAAAGAAATAGCTTAAGTCATTGGACGAGGTTTTTCTCTAAGATCCCTTGCAGCATTAATAGATTATGATTCAGTAAAGAACACCTTGAAAACATGGTTTATCGGCATGTTTATCACCATCTAGAGTAGCATGTAGTTGTTTACTTTGTCAATTATTAACAGAAAATAGAATGACCAGTGAAAGAAAGAAAAGAAAAGAAAGAAAAGAAAAGAAAAGAAAAGAAAAGAAAAGAAAAGAAATGAGGGAGGGAGGAAGAAAGGAAAGGAGGAAGGAAGAAAAGAAAGAAAGAAAGAAAGAAAGAAAGAAAGAAAGAAAGAAAGAAAGGAACTTCCGAGGGGCCATCAAATCCATTTCTATACTTTGTTTGGATATAAACTCTCAGAAGTTTCCATGAGCTTACAGACACAGTCCCAATACACTCTGGTGGCTAGCCCTTGTTAGCTGCCAACTTAATCCATCAACTGCTTTAACTGGAAGCCCTGGAGAGCTGAGGCAGCCAAAGGTATTGGACTCTCCCAGCACGGCTGAGGAGACATCCCCTCAATAGCTATGGAGACATGGCCCAGGATTGCTTTTTCACTAAAAGGATGTAATTGCTAATGTAGTTATTGACTTGATGGATCTCTCCCAGCTTAGCTTATTTCATTAGGGCTGTTTCCTCAGCCATTTTAGGATGAAATTTCCTGTGTATCTTACTACAAAGAAGATGTCTGTCTTCCTTTTCTCCATTTTTTCAACATGTCATTACAATTGATTCATGTTTTTTAATGGCTCACGATGTACTCAATGCGATGTAATACATGGTTGTAATCCCTTAGTTTATATTCTAAATGTGCCTTCCTGGTGAATTAAAAACAACCAAACAAACAGACAGAAAACAAACAAACAAACAAACAAACACCCAGCCTCCATATTCGAGATCTGTAAGATGCCTGCAAAAAGCTTTACTGCTTTCATGAGTCAGTTATTTCAGGCCACTTATGGTTCATTGATCCTCTTAAACAGTTGCTTGGTCATTTCCTTCTTCATCAAAATATAGACGTCACCAAAGAAACAATTGTGGTCAAAAGCTTTGGATTTCCCTTGTGTAGGGCATGAGTTTTTGAAGTCATTTCTCAGTTGCAGATTAGAAGACCGAACTCCTTATTCCTCATTTGTTAGCCAAAGAAAGATCCCAGTGATAAGAGTCCAAAAGCAGCTCATAAATCCAAGTCTGATATTTGCTACCACAGCCTAGGAAGGTTGGTTAACTCAGAGATGGCAGATTTCTTTGATCCAAATCTGAGGAATGAAACTATTCATTATAACTCTAAAGATAGTATTTCTTGGTAGAGGCAAAGAAACTGAAATAAAACAGAACAAACTCAATGTACAAACTCAATGACTTCGAAAGACACGTTTTCACGATTGAATCACGTAGCCCACGTACATCTGAAGGCGAGTGTGAGTGGCATTAATGCCAGACTTCTCGCCCTGGCCCTTGCCACGTTGTAATTAAAGTGGTGTCAGCCTTCCACTATAAACCAGTGGTATTATTTTCAGGGGTTTATGACTCAGCTGTAAAAATTCACTCTAGGCTGAAAACTAGCACAAGGCAATGAAACTTGAGAACACAATTTTTGTAGAGAAAATTATTTCAGCTCTTAAGGTTATAGAAACTGTTTTTTTTTTTAGTCTTCGTTCTCATATAATGAAAATAAATCTGCTTTATATATACACATTTTCTATGGGTTTATTGAATTTCAATAATCTATGATGTTTAAGGCTCTAAAATATTTATTTTTATGCTCTTCTTACTCCTGAATAAAAGCTTCTGATGCAAGCAAGGCTCAGTCGGTTAAGCGCCTGACTTCAGCTCAGGTCATGATCTCAGTTTATCGGTTTGAGCCCTGAGTCGGGCTCTGCGCTGACAGCTCAGATCCTGGAGCCTACTTCAGATTCTGTGTCTCCCGCTGTCTCCCCTTCTCCCACTCTCACTCTGTCTCTGTCTCTCTCTCAAAAATAAATAAACATTAAAAACTTTAAAAAACACACACACACAGTTACTTTGGCTGTTCTGGATGGTAAAAAAAAAGTTTTCCTTTGGAAGGAAAGAGTCCATCCTGAAACAATGGAATCAGAAGGATGGATGTATTTTTCAGATAGAGGAGTTACAAACTATTGTTAACAGCAGTTTCTTCAGATAAAGCCCTTATAAAGTCTCCAATCATTAGATGGCATTTGCTTTACATGAGCTCTCACTTGAAGAAGATTTTAAAATGTATGAAGATCCATTTATGAATTAAAAAACTTCTCCCTTGAAATTGCAAACAAATATGATTAACAACAAAAAAGAGAAATTCTTTAAATATGTTGGTTTCTCTATTTCTGTAAACACTGTAAACAAGGAAATCCAGTCCTAAATCTTTTCTCTGATGAACTGTACATCTTTCCCTATTAAGCATGCTATTTTATTTCCATTAATTTAAAACAATCTGAAAGGTAAAGGATGTATTATGGAAATCCTTCAGAGAAAAAGAGAAAAGTAATTATTTTAGTTATTTTAAAAGATGAGCAAACTGGAAGAAATGAAATAACGTTACCATTTAATCAGCATCTATTATGTGTCAGGCAGTTTGCTAGGCATTTTACATTTACATATTACACTTGTTTACATAACAAAGGCAAAAGAGTTCCAGTTGAAGCAGATGCTTTCTCTAAGGGGTTAAGATCTGGTGAAAGCTCCAGATCAGAGTAAAATTCAACATTGCCATTGAAGAATGCTTTTATATACTTTTGTATAACATAATGTATGCACCAACTCCACAGGCAGAAGGCATAGACTGTCCTTGGAAAGTACATGGGAAAAATTAACCCCTGTTCCAAATCCATCAAGCCATAGGCTTGCGGTGACTTACACTCTCCAGATAGTGTGAGGGCAATGAAGGAAAGCGCTCTGACATTCTGGCTCCCTTTGCAAAAGCCTTGTCTCCAAATGGCGGAGTTCCATCCTGACTCATTCTTTTAAAGTTGAACTTCCTCTCCCAGGAAAAGGATGGAATACTCCAAGGGATCAGAAGAATAACTAGAGGAATCTGAAGGAGTTTTCGCTGGTGTGCAGCAGGCAAGAAAAATGTTTCCAATGACCCAATTTAAAAGACTATAACCTTGTAGGGCACAGAGAAGACACAACAGCCTGCAGGACAAGTGAAAGTTCCTTGATCAGAGGTGAAACAATTCAGTTTGACATCACTCTGACTTTGAGGCCAAGACCACCAACAGAGCGCTCTTGGCAAGCTGCACTTAGAATCCTTGCTCAAAGGACAGAGTGGACTGGAATCTGGAGTGTGCAAACATTGCTGATTGGCCACTGGGATTTTCAGCCACATCAGCACACGCAGGAAAGAACACTGTCAACCTGTCCTTCTCTAAATGTAATGGACAGAGATGGAAAATGAACATAGCTTTAAAAAACAGGGGCAGATCCTCTGAGCAGTGTTTGAATACCAAAACTATTTTTCTCCCAGGTGGGACTCGGGCTTTTCTTTCTTTGTTGCTGTTGCTCTTTGTTTTCTGTTTGTTTGTTTGTTTTTTAATGTATTCCCATCAATTTGCCAAATGAGAGCATGGACTTTACACTTTTGTTCTAATAGTATTTTTCTAAAGGTTTGTTCAACACAAAAAGGCATTTATTCAAAGGATGTATTTTAAGCACTTTTTGCCTTCATTTCAATCTAAAAATTTGGACAAAACAGGATTGAGCTTATAGACATGGCCTCCTTACATTCTGAATTTTCTCATCATCCCTGAACTTCTATAAGGTTTTCAAGTAAACTATTTGTGAGATCATTATGCACAAATAGATCAAAAATACTTTGATATCTTTTAAGGTCTTTTTATTCACAAATCAATTTAGATTTTGGCTCATGATTTATATTTTGATATTTGGTAATTAGGGCAGTTGTCGATTTTTAGATGAGTTCTGAACAGATCTTTCACTTTTAATGGATACCAGCAAGGAGAAATTATCATTTCATTGTTTGTTCCTGAATCTGTTCAGTTCTCCTTGACTGGAGAAGCTGCAAGCTGCCCAAACTCCTTAACTGTCGACTCACCCAACTTTCCTCAGTCTAATTCCTCCTCACCATTTATGTCCACAACATCTTGGAAGCAGGAAAGGAAAAGTGTGAAGTTTTAAGCATGATACTTCCCTCTGCCCTCTGTGACAATGACAATATCCATTATCGGTGCTGAGCATCGAACTTGCATGCTTCCTCTTTCCCATCATGGATCACATACCCCCACAACTCATTACTCTGGATCCCTGGCATTGGATTTCTCCTCTCCATTTCTATTTCTTGGTTTCTCCTTCTGATCCTTATAAAAAAAATATTTTCTTTAAGCTGTCACCTTGGCAAAGATGAGATCAAGTAAATCATCAACAGGCTAGCACTCAAACTTCAGGTCTCTAATTAAATTCCATTCTAGGAAACTTTCCTAAAATTTCAGATTATATGAGCTCTTACTATCACGTGCTCTGAAGACCTTGTCCTTTGCAGGACTCACCCCAAGTATGACCATGTAAATATTTATGTAATTATTTGTGTAATGTCTGTCTTTCCTATTGTCCTACAAACTGCCTGATAAAGGGAACTTGGTTTGTCTTGTTTCCTGCTGTGCATGCCTTCAGCACCTAGCACAGTGCCTGGAATAGTAGGCCCTCACAAAATTCACATCACTGCTGTCAAGTCATTAGTCACTGGTGATTTCATATATTATTCTTCACATGGAGTATTTTTCCCTTAAAGAAAGAGAAGGGAAGCATGTGTATTGGCTTCTTCATGTGTCAACACTATGATAGGATCAAGCCTTACCTCATTTGTCCTCTCCATAAACCTCTGAGGAATAGATTTTTCTCATGTGAGTTCCTTATTTGAAGTCATATAGCTAGGCTAGGGCTTAAACCCAAATCTGGCTGATTCCTAAGTATTTTTGCTACATCTTACTTCTTTTGTTCCCAAAGAAAATAATCCCCATGGGGCTCCTGGGTGGCTCAGTTGGTTAAGTGCTGGACTTCAGCTCTGGTCATGATCTCTCAGTTCATGGGTTCAAGCCCCACGTTGGGCTCTGTGCTGACAGCTCAGAGCCTAGAGCCTGCTTCAGGTTCTGTGTGTGTGTGTGTCTCTCTCTCTGCCCCTTCTCGGCTCCCTCTCTCTCTCCCTCTCTCTCAAAAATAAATAAATGTTAAAATTTTTTTAATTATATTAAAAAAAAGAAAATAATCACCATGACAGACTACAAGACATTCCTTTTTGACTTTTCTTTCACATTACAGAGATCATTTATGTTATTTATGAGCTTTTAATTGGTGTCTCTTTGCATACCCTCCCACCTCCTAAAATCCTTTGTCTATACTACAGCCAGAGTAATCTTCTTAAAATATAAATCAAGCCTGTCACTCTCCTGCCTGGTATCTCCCAGGTTTTTTTAATGTCTAGAATGAAGTTCAAATTCCAATGGCCAAAAAGGCCTTCTGTGATCTGGCCTCCACCTGCTTCTCAGACCTCAACTCCTACCACAATCCCTTTTGATCACTATGCCTCAGGCATGCTCATCCTCTTAATTCTCCTAGGCTATGCCAAGCTCCTTCTCTTTGGAAACTCTGCTGTCCTTGCTTTCATATATGTGGCTGCATCCTTCTTGCTGGTCAGGTCTCAACTCAACTTCTACTTCTTCTGACCCCCGGTCAGAAACAGCCCTCCTACCTAGATCCCTGTCATTCCCACTGTACTATCCTCACATGTTTTCTCAGCTAACCAAATCTTCACCTAGCTAATTCTTTACACCCAGGTCTTAGCCTAATTGTCACTTCCTTAGAGAAGCCATCCTTAAAACTACAGAGAAGGGAGGTCCTCCAAGTGTAGACTATAGAGAATCATTCTTTTTCATGGAATTTTGAGTGTAGGAAATAAGTATTTGAAATAGCTATTTAGAGTAATTATTATTTTAAGTAATTAAGTATTTATTATTATTTATTATATATAAAATATATAATTTATGCTTATTATGAGTATAATTATTTCAAGTATTTCATATTTAAAATAATTATTTTAAATAGTTATTAAAAAACTTTAAGTAATTTAAAGTATGATGAGTATTACAAAAGAGAAATCACAAAATTGAGAAATTACAAAAGAAAACTCTAGGGACATGAGAATAGGAAGGCACCTATTCTAGTCTGGATAGAGGAGAGGTCACAAAAAGCCTTCCAATCAAGTGATAACTAAGTTAAGACCCAAAATATGAGTACAAGTTAGTCAGGCATGGGGTAGAAAGTGGGATGGGATAGTGAGGGAAGAATGTGAGAATATTCCAGGCATCTATAAACGCATGTATATCCTACCCTCTACCCCAGACATCCACTCACTCTCTGTCCCATTGTCCCATTCTCTTCATATAACTGACAACCATCTGAAAATACATAATTTTCTTTGTTTATGGTCTGTCTCTCTAAACCATTAAAAGAAAAATTTCATGAGAGCGGGACTTGGTCTGTCTTGCTTACTACTATACTTGAGAGCTTAGAAGAGTGGCTATTATTTAGGAAGTGATTGATTACTGACTTCTAAATGAATGTGTGAAGGTCTTGAAGCAAAAAAGACAAAAGCAGGACACTACAAGAAAGGCACTATGTCTGTGACATAAGATGGAAAGAGATAATGGCATAAGGTAATTTGGGGTTAGGGGCAAATGAGTAAACAAGAGAGCAGAACCGGTTAAGGAAATTGGGCTTTATCCAAAAGTAATGAAAAGACGTAAATTTTAAGCAGCTGTGTTATACGATCAAATATGTGATTTTGAAACATTGCTCTAGCTAAAGTATAGAGAATGGATAGAAGAAGAGCAAAACTCAAAGAAGAGTAGCCAGTATTAGAAAAAGTTACAGTTGTCCACATGAGAAATGACAGTCTCTTGGACCAGGGTGGAGGCCATGGCAATAGAGAAAAGCAATTGGATTTAGAAAGTATTTGAGTAATAGAATTGAATTGATGTAATAGATAATTGGGCGTAGCAAGTGAAGAGAGAGAAGGCCGCATTGATTCTTAGCCTTGAGCCATAGATGAATGATGGAGCCATTGCCTAAGGAGGAAAATCACTGGAGACTGAGCACATTTGGTGCACAGGGTGAGAGTTCAGTGACTCTGTGGGAGCTGGGGTGGGGGGAGCACTCTGAGACTTTCTAGTAGATAAGTCTAATAGGAAGATGGACATACATGCCTAGACCTCAAGGTACAGGTAAACACATTTAGGAGTGATCTGTATTATTGCTGGTTAGTTGGCTGGATTTGTTTTCACTGTGTATTGATAAGGGTCTGGAGTCAAATGGTCTGAATTGGAATCTTAGGTCAGCACCACTTTTGCTGAATGGTCTCAGCCAAGTTACTTATTACCTGCAAATGTCAGTTTTCTCTTCTGAAAAATAAATTTAAAAAAGGATCCACCTCACTGGATTGTTTTAAAAGTGAAATGAGATAAAATGAGTCATGAGCATAAAAGATAGCCTCATATAGAGTGAACTCTTAATAATGTTAACAATTCTTAGCCATTATTAGCCCTTTGGCATTCAGAGATTTTTGTTAAATGTTACAGAGATAATGCAAAGCCAACAGAATCTCACAGGTTAAGTTTTTATAGACTTCATCCAAATATAAATCACATAGTTCAAATCTTCAACAATAGTGATACCTAAATTCTTCTTTACAGGCTGATGTCTTTAATTGTAACAGCATGTACTGATACCATTTTTGATATATCCTATTTTATATTTATTCTATTCATCAGATTATGCTCTTGTCATCTTTAGTAATTAGTTACTGGAATATGAATATGCATTTCTTTAGTAAGAAATTAAATCTACATATCCTAAATTCCTGTCATAATTATTTTCCTGACCAATCAATAAAAAAAAGCATTCAAAATGTAATATTATGCTTCCCAGAGGTATACACTGAAATCTGCCACTGAATAAGTGATTCCCTTTTTAACTATAATAGATAATATATATCTAAAAGAATAAGTAGCTTTATCAACTGTCATTATCTTGCTCCTTTCCTTCATCAAAAAGACACTATGGAATGGAGCAAAATGCTAAGTGTAAGTAAAGATATGGATAGAAGTGTGTGTATGGATGTGTACATACACACACATACATATTCTCATACATATACCCATATACATATGGATAGAGTAAATTAAAATGGAATGTGAATGATAAAAATAGAATAGTTTTTAAAAGGTAATGAATCTCTGCCCTGGAAGGGACCCTAAAAGTCACACAGTCCAGGGGCCCCATCATGTAGATGTAGTATCTGAAGTCCAAAAGAGGGGATACATTGCTTGAGATCATGCAATAATATATGTCAGGGTCATGATAGGATGTTGGTCTCCCAGCCCAGGGTTTCTGCACTATACTATGATTGACATATTTACTATTAGATTTTACTTAAAATTGATTCTGATGGAGTCATAAATATGTTTTTTGTGTTCAACCTTCCATATCTCTACTATAGTAGCTAAACAGACTCAAACTAAAGTGAAACTCATTATCTATATCTTCTTTATTTAACCATATATTACAGTGCTAAAAAATAAATAACCCAAGATACACAATTAAAAGATTCATACAGCAAGTCATTGTCTACAAAAGATTTGAAAATAAGGTTGACATCTGTTACAAAAAAAGGATTAATTAGGTATTACTTTAAATGATGAGTTCTGGCTCCATTTCCCATGAGAACAGTTGGTAAATGTACTGTTCTAATTAGGGATTTGGATCAAAATATCATTTTATTCTAATCATGAAGCCTATTAAGATTTTTATTAATACTATCAGTTTTACTAACTATGTACATCACACATGTTTATATGACAAGCACAAATACTTTTCCCCTGGTAAAAAAAAAAAACAAAAAAACATATAAATGATGTAACATTTACAGTTGAGGGTTATTAACTTAGGGCTAAACTGCTACATTATAATACTCTTTCATCATAACATGCTCTCTTCATGATATGTTAGTAAAGATATTATGCTCCTAAAATCTTGTAAGATACTGTAAAATGAGTGACAGACAAAGCAAGGCTATACCAAGAGGTTTAAATCATACGTGTGTTTGCTGTGTTTACTTCCTCCAAAAGTATTTTCAAAACAAAGCACGTGCACAGGCCACAACTCTCATCTACTATATTCCCATTGCAACCAAATCTTGTCACATGACTTGTCCCGGCTCCTACAAAACAGCATTCAGAAGGGGAGTGCAGATAATAAAAAGAACAAAGAAATTTGAATGTGGAGTTCTGGGCTTCACTCCTGCCTTTACTACTTAGCACCTCTGTCACTTGAGGTTTGTGACTCAAGCCCCTAAACTCTTCCTATCTTCATTTGATGATAACACACCCATTTCTCAGGGATTATTGTGAAAACTACATAAGAAAATTTATGGGTATGCCATACAGTGTTATTCATTTATTCAATCATTATCAAGTACTTCTCACAGAATTTGTGAACAGCTCTTACACATATTCCAAAATTGAACTAAGCCACCAATAGGTGAGGGGAAGAATGGGGGAAGCTAAAATACAGACATATGTATGTGTATAAATAAATATTAAACTGCTTGCTTATTTCCACTGATAACATGCTTATTTTTTAATGAATATATGATTATTTATTTATGGAAAAGAATTATCTTAATCTTACTTAGAGCAACCACAGAAAATTACCTCTGTTTTAAATTTTTCATTGTAATGGGAAGGAGGGTAAAACACCAAATCACACCATTAAATAACAGACATCTGGAAATGCTAGTTACATGAGGAGGCCCGCTCTGTTGTACGTACATCCTCACTGCCTCCACTGCATGCTGTCACCTCAAAGGAGGTAATTGTGGCTGAGATAGAGGTCAGTCAGGGCTGGATGGGAGAGGGGTAACTGCTGGATGGATTTTCACAGACAGAATGGAGGGAGACTTGCAGGAGGGACGTGTATGTAAGAGGGAAATTAGTGTATCTTACAAAAAAAAATCTATCAAATGTACTTCTTAAGGGAGAGTAGATTGTGAGCAGGAAAATATCCCAAAATGTTAAAAATCCGTTCCTTTATGTGTACACTCTGATATTCATATTTAGACTTATATTTTTAAGTTTCTTGAAGCTGATTTGTAACATTTTTCATGTAGTAGGCAAAATAAGCATTTGTGATATCCAGTGACAAGAAGTTTCTGGAAGCAGCCCTTTCAGAAATGTGTTCTTAGTGAAAGTGGCTTCCCCAAAGTCATTGCCCACTTCTCCTCTGAGCCTGTTGTTCTTAACAGCGACCATGCCCTCAGTCTCAGCAGTAAGTTAAATTTTTGCATGAAGACCAACTCAGAATAATTTTTAAGCCTATTCATTTAGAGAGAGAGAGAGAGAGCGAGCAAGCACCTGTGTGCACAAGCAGGGGAGGAGCAGAGAAAGAGAGAACCCTGAGCAGGCCCCATGTTGACAGCATGGAACTGTTGCTGTCGGGGGGCTCAATCCCATGAACCCAGTGAGATCAAGACCTGGTCTGAAATCAAGAGCTGGACACTTAACCAACTGAGCCACCCAGGGACCCCTCAGAATAAAATTTTTAAAGGATTTTTACAAGACCCACTTTTAGAATTCAAAGTGAAAATAATGTTTATATAGATCCATAAAAACACGTATTCTTACAACTTAAAGTACTTACTTTGCTGAAGAGAAGAATGGCAAGGAGAAAACTTGGCACAACTTTTTACCTACTAAAATGTTCATATCTAGGTGTTTCTCAGAAATAGCAATAAAGAAACAGGTATTAGCCTTCAAACTGAATACACATCACAGGGCACATCTCAAAAGTAGTTAGGCCACATGCTGCTTACTGCTACAGACACAAAGTCTGTAGCAGTCTATTATCGAAAGTCCCAAGTTCAACCAGCCATAAGAACTCCCTTGTAAATTGCCATTGTTGGTCCCTCTCCATCTCTTGAACCTGCTCTGGCAAAACTCTACATTGGAGTTCGTTACCTGCCTCTAAGCTGTCCTTGAGGCTGGGCATCAATGAAGAGATTTATACAGCTGGGTAAATTTATATCCCCATATTTTTATGATTATTAACCTTTCGGCTAACAGAGTCCTCTGCTTCTATTCTGAATCCTAGGCTTTCTTGCCTTCTCAAGGAATTTACTTCTTTGGTTATTCTTTCCCCTTCATCTCAAACTTCTCTCAATTGGATTATTTCTATAAACATATAAATAAGTGTCTTCTATTATTTTTGGATCATTAAAAAAATTTTCAAGCATCTCATCTCCCCATAATTACTGCTCTAAATTTCTGTTTGTATCCAAATCTTTAAAAAACTTTCTTCTTGCCTTGGCTTTACTTCTGCACCTTGTTTACCTTTCAGCTCACTTGAATCTGTCATCTGCCTGCAACACTCCAACTCACTCTTGCTAAAGTTGACGCTGACCTCCATAATGGATTTTAAGATCTAACCCAAATGGCCACTATTTCTCAAAAACATGGGTTTCGTCGACTCCTTGATACCACAGTTCCTCCTACATCTCTGTCAATGCTCAGTCTCCTTTGCTATAAACTCTTTTTTTCAACATCTCAATGTTGAAGTTCCCTGGGTACTTTTCTTAGACTCTCTACCTAGGTGGTCTCATTCATTCTCATGATTTTAAAAATGCTGTCTGTGCTAATGATGCCCAAATTGATATGCCAGTCCTAACCCCCCAGAATGATAGACTCATACCCAATTAACTACTTGACTCAGCCATTTAAATGCCTCAGGGTCATTGCAAAACAACTTGTCCAATATGAACAAGTTCCCCTCCTCTATCCCTTTCAATGGGATTTCCATTTCAGTTAGAATAAAATCCAGTCTCTTTAACATGGCCCTCAAAGATATTCAGGATTTGGCCTCTGTCCAGATCTTAAAACTCCATGTCATGTCTTCCTCTGGCAATTTCACTGAGCCAATTTTAGAAAGGTTTCTGGAAAACACCAAACTTTCTGCCTGCCTCAGGTTTTGCATACGTTATTTCCTCCATTCAGACAGCTCCTTCACTTCTTCTCACCCACCCATTAACAGTCTTCACTTGGCTAACATCAATTCATCTATTGAGATTCAGTTAAAATATTATACACATTAACTCTCCAATCCAACTTAGCTCCCACTCCCCAGCTGTTACTCTGTCTCTTGGAAACCAGTTAATTTGCTTCATAGAAGTTATCACAAGGTTTAATTATATAATTATGTGTTTATGTCCAACTTTTCTAGTAGATGGCAAATACCATAAAGCAGGGACATTTTCTGTTTATTTACCAAAGTAACATAATTGTCTGGCTCAATATATGTGAGTTCCTGAACCCAATGAATAAAAGTTCATTATTAGCTACTTAGATTAAGCCGTTTCATCTTTGTAATGATTGTACATAATGATGTACATAATGGTGGTCATGTATTAGAAATATAAAACATTTAGTATTTGTATCTCATATAATATCCAAATTTACACAAGATGTGTGACATGGCATAACTACCTCACTACATTCTCCAGGCTAGAGAGAGTCTCCATTTGAATTATTGCATTTGAACTCCCAAACATCATTTCTGTTAGCCGATAATGCAGCTGAGGCTTAGAAAACTGAGATGAGGAGGGGGAGGAGCCAAGATGGTGGAACAGCATGGAAGTTTTTTTTGGGTCTCGCGTCCATGAAATACAGCCAGATCAACACTAAACCATCCTGCATACCCAGAAAACTGATTTGAGGATTAACACAATAATCTGCACAACCTGAACCACAGAACTCATCAGGTACGCGGCGCGGAAAGGTGAACTGGGGAAGAGAGAAGCCGCAGAGGACAGGGAGCTATTTTTGTGAGCATAGAGAGAACAGAGTCGGGCAGTGGTTGGGGGGGGTGGGGGGAGGGAAGTTTGGGAAAAGCACCCCTCCCCCTTAAAGTAGCTGGAGAGAAAGTGGAAACAGCTACAGGACTGAAATAAAAAGGGAGAAAGGAGAAAGTAGAGGGTTTAAATTCCATTAAGACTCTATACATAGGGAGCACAGAGTCTGAAACTCTGCAGCTTGATACCTGGTGATACTCTGGTGAGAAGGGTGAATCCTCAGGAGCAGAGTGAGTCCGTGGGGGTCCTCAGGCCACACGGGAGAGGCAGTTCCCCTGATGGAAGGACATCTGGTAGAGGCTGTGTGACACTGCCCCAGGCAAAGGCCCCAGTGGACCCTGGAGAACAACCACATTTGCTGGTGTTGGAACAAGGTCCTTAAGGATGAATCCTGGTGCCAGATGTGTGTTGTGATTTTCCATAATCGCTGAAACGCTGCTACTACACGATTGTGTGAACTTTTTCTGGGGCGGGATAGCACCCAGCAACAGCCTCTGGGCATTGGCAGCAGCACGGTCCTGTGAACGTTCCTGGGTGCAGTCGGCACCCGGCAGTGCTCGGTGAGACCCTCCTGCAGAGGAGCAGAACCAGTCAAAGCCACAGTCCCTCAGAAATAAGGGGTCGGGAAAAACAGCCACATCTGAGATGAAACTCAGGAGGGAGGTGCTGCCTAGGGCCTGGTCACGGACAGGGTAAAAATGGGGGCGTGACCAGAAGCCAGAGACAAAGGACTGGTGTGCCGATGTAGATCCGGGAGAACAGAGTTCTGAGACCGGGTATCTGGGTGACGGCATTTTCACCCCTCCCACGCATGCGCATACACACCTACAAGCACCACAACAATCTGCCCCAGTGGGCTAAGCAGCGCCATCTAGTGGAAAACGGAGCCGTTACACTAAGCCCTGCCCACCTGGCCCAACCTCAATCTGATCTTCAGGAACAGAAGTCTCTCCACCTGCTCAGTTTATAGACTGTGCTGTAAGTGGTTCATAGTTTGACTTCCTGGGGAAAACGAAATAATTTCAATCATGTTTCAGTCTGTTCGCTGGTCCCTCTAGTCAAGGTTCATTTTTGTGTGTTTGTTTCTTTTCTTTTTCTTCAATACAGAAGGAGAAAAAATTTATTTTTATTTCCAATTTTTATTAAAAATATTTTTCTTTAATTTTTTCTACTATATTTTTTCCTTTTTTTGTAATTTTTTTCAAATTCTATTTCACTTCCATCACTTCATTTTATTCTATTTCAGTGTATTCATTTTTTTCAAATTTTCAAATGATTTCCTTCCCCCCTTTTTTTATCTAATATGTCAAGCCATTTCAACACCCAGACCAAAACACACCTAGGATCTAGCATCATTTATTTGATTTGTGTGTGTGTGTGTGTTCTTTATAATTTTTTTATTTTAATTTTTTTGACCTCATTAATTCCTTTTCTCCCTTCAAAATGATGAAACAAAGAAATTCACCCCAAAAGAAAGAGCAGGAAGAAACAACAGCCAGGGAATTAACCAACACAGATACAAGTGAGATGTCTGAACCAGAATTTGGAATCACAATAATAATAATACTTGCTGGGGTTGAAAATAGATTAGAATCCCTTTATGCAGAGATAAAAGAATTAAAAGCTAGTCAGGACAAAATAAAAAATGCTATGACTGAGCTACAATCTCGAATGGATTGCATTCGAAGGATGAGGCAGAACAGCAAATTAGCATATATAGAGGATTATAGCATATATATAAACTTATGGAGAATAATGATGCAGAAAAAAAAGAGGGAGACTAAGGCAAAAGAGCATGATTTAAGAATTAGAGAAATCAGTGACTCATTATAAAGGAATATCAGAATCATACGGGTCCCAGAAGATGAAGAGAGTTTTAAAGGGGTAGAAGGGTTATGTGAGCAAATCATAGTGGAAAACTTTCCTAACCTAGGGAAAGACATAGACATCAAAATACAGGGAGCACAGAGGACTCCCATTAGATTCAACAAAAACTGACCATCAACAAGGTATATCATAGTTAAATTCACAAAATACTCAGGCAGGGATAGAATCATGAAAGCAGAAAGGGGAAAAGAAAAGTCCTTAACCTACAAGGGAAGAGAGATCAGATTCGCAGCAGACCTATCCACAGAAACTTAGCAGGCCAGGAAGGAGTGGCAGGATATATGCCATGTGCTGCTCTGGAAAAATATGCAGCCAAGAATTCTTTCTCCAGCAAGGCTGTCATTCAAAATAAAAGGAGGGATTAAAAGTTTCCCAGACAAACAAAAAGTAAAGGAGTTGGTGATCACTAAACCAGCCCTGTAAGAAATTTTAAGGGGGACTCTCTGAGGGGAGAAAAGATGAAAAAAAAAAACAAAACAAAACAAATAAATAAAGACCTAAAGCAACAAAGACTAGAAAAGACCAGAGAACACCACCAGAAACTCCAACTCTACAAGCAACATAATGGCAATAAATTCATATCTTTCAGTACTCACTCTAAGTGTCAAAGGACTAAATTCTCCAATCAAAAGACATAGGGTAACAGATGGATAGGAAAACAAGATCCATCTAGATGCTGTTTACAAGAGACCCACTTTAGACCTAAAGACACCTTCAGATTGAAAGTAAGGGGATGGAGAAGCATCTATCATGCTAATGGTCAAAAAAAGAAAGAAGGAATCGCCTTCTTTGGAATCACGATAATACTTATATCAGACAATCTAGACTTTAAAATAAAGACTGTATCAAGAGATGAAGGGCATTATATCATAATCAAGGGGTCTATCCACCAAGAAGACCTAACAATTGTAAACATTTATGGGCCAAATGTGGGAGAACCCAAATACGTAAATCAATTAAACACAAATATAAAGAAACTCATTGATAGTAATACCCTAATAGTAGGAAACATCAACACCCCACTTACAACAATGGGCAGATCATCTAATCAAAATATCAACAAGGAAACCATGGCTTTGAATGACACACTGGACCAGATGGACCTAACAGATATATTCAGAACATTTCATCCTAAAGCAGCAGAGTATACATTCTTCCCCAGTGCACATGGAACATTCTCCAGAATAGATCACATACTGGGACACAAATCAGCCCTCAGCAAGTACAAAAAATGGAGATCATACCATGCATATTTTCAGACCACAATGCTATGAAACTCCAAATGAACCAAAGGAAAAATTTGGAAAGATAACAAACACTTGGAGACTAAAGAACATCCTACTAAAGAATGAATGGGCTAACCAAGAAGTCAAAGAGGAGATTAAAAAGCACATGGAAGGCAATGAAAATGAACACCACAGCCCAAAACCTCTGGGATGCAGCAGAGGCGGTCATGAAAGGGAAGTATATAGCAATCCAAGCCTTCCTAAAGAAGGAAGATCTCAGATACACAACCTAACCTTACGCCTTAAAGAGCTGGAAAAAGAACAGCAAATAAAACCCAAAACCAGCAGAGACAGGAAATCATAAAGATTAGAGCAGAAATTAGTGCTATCGAAACCAAAAAAACAGTAGAACAGATCAATGAAATCAGAAGCTGGTTCTTTGAAGAATTAACAAAATTGATAAACCACTAGCCAGTTTGATCAAAAAGAAAAAGGAAAGGCCCAAATAAATACAAACAAGAATTAAAGAGGAGAGATTACAACCAACACAGCAGAAATAAAAACAATAATAAGAGAATATTATGAGCAATTATACACCAATAAAATGGGCAATCTGAAGAAATGGACAAATTACTAGAAACATATAAACTACCAAAACTGAAGCAGGAAGAAATAGAAAATTTGAACAGACCCATAACCAGTAAATAAATTGAATTAGTAATCAAAAATCTCCCCAAAAACAAGAGTCCAGGGTCAGATGGCTTTCCAGGGGAATTATACCAAACATTTAAGGAAGAGTTAACACCTATTCTCTTGAAGCTGTTCCAAAAAATAGAAACGAAAGGAAAACTTCCAAACTCTTTCTATGAAGCCAACATTACCTTGATTCCAAAACCAGACAGAGACCCTACTAAAAAAGGAGAACTATAGACCAATTTCCCTGATGAACATGGCTGTAAAAATCCTCAACAAGATATTAGCCAACTGGATCCAACAATACATTAAAAAAATTATTCACCACGACCAAGTAGGATTTATACCTGGGATGTGAGGCTGGTTCAATATCTGCAAAACAATCAATATGATCCATCACATCAATAAAAGAAAGGACAAGAACCACATGATCCTCTCAATAAATGCAGAGAAAGCATTTAACAAAATACAGCATCCTTTCTTGATAAAAACCCTCAACAAAGTAGAAGGATCATACCTCAAGATCATAAAAGCCATATGTGAAAGACCCACCGCTAATATCATCCTCAATGGGGAAATTCTGAGAGCTTTCTCGCTAAGGTCAGGTACATGACAGGGAGGTCCACTCTCGCCACTGTTATTCAGCATAGTATTGGAAGTCTTAGTCAGCAATCAGACAACACAAAGGAATAAAAGTCCTCCAAGTCAGCCAGGATGAAGTCAAACTTAAACTCTTTGCAGATGACATGATACTCTACATGGAAAACCCAAAAGATTCTGACAAAAAACTGCTAGAACTGATCCATGAATTCAGCAAAGTTACATGATTTAAATTAATGCACAGAAATTGGTTGCATCCCTATACACCAATAATGAAGCAACAGAAAGAGAAATCAAGGAATTGGTCCCATTTTCAATTGCACCAAAACCCATAAAATACCTAAGAATAAATCTAACCAAAGAGGTGAAAAATCTATACACTGTAAACTATTGAAAGCTAATGAAAGAAATTGAAGATACAAAAAAAAAAAAAAAAATGGAAAAAGATTCCATGTTCCTGGATAGAAAGAACAAATTTTGTTAAAATATCAATACTACCCAAAGCAATCTACATATTCATTGCAATACCTATCAAAATAATGCCAGCATTCTTCACAGAACTAGAACAAACAATCCTGAAACTTGTATGGAACCAGAAAAGATCCCGAATAGCCAAAGCAATCTTGAAAAAGGAAACCAAAGTAGGAGACATCACAATCCCAGACTTCAAGCTGTATCACAAAGCTGTAGTCATCAAGACAGTATAGTACTCGCACAAAAACAGACACTCAGATCAATGGAACAGAATAGAGAATCCAGAAATGGACCCACGAATGTATGGCCAACTAATCTTGGACAAAGCAGGAAAGAATATCCAATGGAATAAAGATAGTCTCTTCAGCAAGTGGTGCTGGGAAAACTGGACAGCGACATGCAGAAAAATGTACTTGGACCACTTTCTGACACCATCCACACAAATAAACTCAAAATGGATGAAAGACCTAAATGTAAGACAGGAAGCCATCAAAATCCTAGAGGAGAAACCAGGCAGAAACCTGTTTGACCTCGGCCGCAGCAACTTCTTACTCAACATATCTCCGGAGGCAAAGGAAACTTAAGCAAAAGTGACCATTGGGACCTCATCAAAATAAAAAGCTTCTGCACAGCAAAGGGAACAATCAGCAAAACTAAAAGGCAACTGACAGAATGGGAGAAGATATTTACAAACGACATATCAGATAAAGGGTTAGTATCCAAAATCTATAAAGAACTGATCAAACTCAACATCCAAAAAACAAAGAATCCGATGAAGAAATGGGCAAAAGACATGAATAGACACTTCTCCAAAGAAGACATCCAGATGGCCAACCAACACATGAAAAAATACTCAACATCACTCATCATCAGGGAAACACAAATCAAAGCCACACTGAGATACCACTTTACACCGGTCAGAGTGGCTAAAATGAATAAATCAGAAAACAACAAATGTTGGCAAGGATGCAGAGAAAGAGAATCTCTTTTGCATTGCTGATGGGAATGCAAACTGGTGCAGCACTCTGAAAAACAGCATGGAGGTTCCTCAAAAAATTAAAAATAGAATACCCTATGACCCAGAAATTGCTCTACTAGGCATTTATCCAAGGGATACAGGTATGCTGTTTCGAAAGGCCCCATGCACCCCCATGTTTATAGCAGCACTATCAACAATAGCCAAAGTTGGGAAAGAGCCCAAATGTTCATCGATGGATAAATGGATATTGAAGAAATACAATGGAGTATTACTCGGCAATCAAAAAGAATGAAATCTTGTCATTTGCCACTACGTGGATGGAACCAGAGGGTATTATGCTAAGTGAATTTAGTCAGTCAGAGAAAGACAAAAATCATATGACTTCACTCATATGAGGACTTTAGGACACAAAACAGGTGAACATAAGGGAAGGGAAGCAAAAATAATATAAAAACAGGGAGGGGGAAAAACATAAGAGACTCTTAAATATGGAGAACAAACAGAGGGTTACTGGAGGTGTTGGGGGAGGGCGGATGGGCTAAATGGCTAAGGGGCATTAAGGAATCTACTCCTGAAACCATTGTTGCACTATATGGTAACTAACTTGGATGTAAATCAAAAAATAAATGAAAATTAAAATTAAAAAATAAAAAAAGAAACCTAAGAAATGAGTAAAATTCATATTTCTAATAAGATAGCAGATACTCAAGTGTTCCTTGCATTGTATTACATTGCTTCAAGAATAAATTTTTGGGGTGACTGGGTGGCTTAGTTGCTTAAGCATCTGACTTCAGCTCAGGTCATGATCTCATGGTTCATGAGTTCAAGCCTCACATTGGGTTCTGTGCTGATAGCTAGGAGCCTGGAGGCTGCTTCAGATTCTGTGTCTACCTCTCTCTCTACCCCTCTCCTGTTTGTGCTCTGTCTCTCTCTGTCTCAAAAATAAATAAACAAAAAAAGATTTTAATATTAAAAAAATAAATTTTAAACCCTTAGAGAAATAGGGCAGAAGCACAACTTTGCCATTTATTCCCTTGAAAGACAATCACAAGAAACATTAACTTTGATACCAGTAATAAGGTCACATTTTCAAATTTGCCCCCACACCCCCCTCCCACCACCAAATAACTTGGCATAAGAATAAAAACATTTAAAATTATTCTATCTAGGGACAAAGTATACCATCTTGATTCTCTGCTTCCATTCACTCATTAAAATAGGATAATGTGCTATAGGAGGAATCCCCTTAATTTTTAGGGGGAAGTATGATAAGCATTGTAGTTGGTTTGGCCTATCTATTAAAACACCGTCTTCTACATACTTCTCCACTCATCAGGTAAACCACACATTTATTTTGATAGTTATTTTCCAAGTGTACACATACAGGCAGCAAAGTCTTATTTATACAGTGATGCAGACAGGTTTTGTGGTATTAGCAAACGGGCTCACATGGAGTAATCTCTCAAAGAATTACTGCTTTACCTTATTGTTAATGTGAACAATAACAGTAATAGATAACATTTACTGAATACTTACAATGGTCGAAGCACTATTCTAGATTTCTTAAAGTGCTACCTTATTTTATTCTCTAAACCCTATTTTATTTTATCCTCAAATGACTCTTTAAGATAGACATTATTTTTCCCATTTTGTTTATAAAGAGACTGAAAGTCATGGATCATGAAAATGGGTTTCAAAATTGCTCAGCTGGTATGTTGTAGAGCTGAAACGTTAACTCATGTTTATCTACTTAAGACTCATTTTCTTTACATGCTGGCAACACAGAAGTCTGTCCTTAGCCATGGGGATATGTTCCAAGGCCCTCAGTGGGTGCCTGAAACTGCACACAGTATCAAACCCAATGTACACTGGGTTTTTTTTTTTCCCATACAGACATACCTATGATAAAGCTTAATTTATTAATTAAACTTACTGTGCCTACTTAGCAGAGCAAGAGATGATAATAAAATACAATAATTATAACAATATTCTGTAAATAAAAGTTATGTGACCTTGGTCTCTCTCTCAAAATAACTTTATACTATACTTACCCTTCTTCTTGTGATGATGTGAGATGATAAAATGCCTACGAGATGAGATGAAGTGAGATGAATGACATAGGCATTGTGACGTAGCATTAGGCGACTACTGACTTTCTGACCATTCAAGGGGAGGATCATCTGCTTCTGGACCCCACTGTTGATGCTGAATGTGAGTAACTGTAGCCACAGAGTGTGAAACAGCAGATAAGGAGGGGGAGGGTCTACTTTGGCCACCCTTTGTCCTTTTTGATTAGCTAACCTTAGTTTCTTTACTTTTAAGGTAATGATTTTGTTTGTTTGTTTGTTTATCATTTATTATTATTGTTCTTTTCCTGTGCATCTCACATTTTCTTAAGAATCTTTTAAAACTTCCATTAAGAATGAGTATAGTCCAGTATCATTCTTCTGCATGTTGCCTTCCAACACCATTTGTTGAAGAGACTTTTTCCACTGATATTCTTTCTTGCTTTGTCAAAGATTAGTTTACCATATAGTTGGGAATGGGGAACAAAAGAGAATAGAGGGAAACAAACTGCAAGAGACTCTTAATGATAGAGAACAAACTTAGGGTTGATGGAGGGAGATGGGTGAGAGATGGGCTAGACAGGTGATCGGCACGAAGGAGGGCACTTGTTGTGATGAGCGCTGGGTGTTGTATGTAAGTGATGACTCACCGAATTCTACTCCTGAAACCAATATTGCCCTGTATGTTTAACTAACAATAGCAACAACAAGATGGTAATTATATGAGGCAAATGATGTGCTAACTAACTTTATTGTGGTAAACACCTTGCATTACATGCATATATCATATCATCACACTGTACAACTTAAAATTCCATAATGTTATATGTCAATTATATCTCAATAAAGCTTGGGAAGAAAAAAAAAAGGAAATGAGTGAGCTATGAGCATGTGGTCAGATAGAAGCAGAAGCATGAAATCCAATTTCTTCACTTACCAGCTGTTGATCTCAGGCACATTATATTACTTCAATAAGCCTCAATTTCCTTGTCCATAAAACAAGAATAACAATAATTATAAGCCACTTTATGGCTTCCTTTGAGAAATAAGTAGTGCATATCATGTACCAAATATGGTCCCCAGTCCATAGGAGATGCCCAATAGAAGCAATAGTTGTTATTACACTTAAAAAAAATTTTTTTACTATCATTTTGGCACTTGTTAGCTGTAGAATTTGAGGTTACTTAACCTCTCCAGGCTCCATTTCCATTTATCTAAAATAGCAATTATAATATTATTATCTGCCTAATCATTTTGTCCAAATTAATTTTTGTTCAAATTGGGATAGTTTTGAGAATGAAAAAAGGCATCAAAATAACTCACATAATATGAGTTATGAAATATTCACTAAAATTGGTTTCATTTATAATGGTAGACCTAGAAAATAGTTCGGTACAAAAATAGTATAAAAATAAATTATATCTAAAACCAAATAATACATATTTGTGTTTTTAAACCAAAGTAAAATGTTTTTTTCATAGTATCTCCTAGAAGCATCCTCAAAATTACATTTTTTGGCCAATAAATTTGAAATTGTTGATCCCTCTAATTGATTGTTCTATGTAGAACATAATATTTGAGAAAATATTCTGTCTATAAGCACTAAGAGATATGGTCTGTTTACAGCAAATTCTGCTAAATGTGGATGGTCTGAATTTTATTTTTCATATTCAAGTGTGGAAATATTTCATCTCAAATATCTCTTACCTCCATTCAAAGTAACAAGTTCAGGGGCACTGGGGTGACTCAGCTGGTTAAGCATCTGATTTCAGCTCAGGTCATGATCTCATGGTTTGTGAGTTCGAGCTCCACATTGGGCTCTGTGCTGACAGCTCAGAGCCTGGAGCCTGTCTTCGGATTCTGTGTCTTCCTCTCTCTCTGCCCCTTCCCTGCTCATGCTCTGTCTCACTCTCTCTAAAAAATAAATAAACATTAAACAAAGGTTTTTTTAAAACAACAAAAAAAACAAAGTAAAAAGTTCAACAAATAGTTGAAAATAGTCAATAAGTTGACTCTTTTTATTATTCATTTGAATGTTTCACCAAACTTGGATTCTCCAAAATCACTGATCCTCTCAATTTCATTTTATTGTGATACAGAATATAAATTTAAACAAACTAGAAGCTCCGTCAAAAGATTCTTCCCACCAGATGAGATATTCTAAAATACAATTATAGGATTTTAAAACAAAATCATGTACAACACTTACATTCTCATCATTTAATCTTTCCAATTGTTTCCTTTGTAGGAATAAAATGCAATTACTCCTGTTTTCATGTTTTGTCTTCAAAAATTGCAGTTCCCTTCAAAGCTTCAAAAGTTGCAATTCCACTCTAATGCTGTGATTAACTACTTCTAATTGTTTTTTAACAACATGAAATATTAGAAAAATTGGTTACAAGAAAAGCAATATAACTAAAGGACAATTAGAGTGATTTACAAAATCATTCAATTTAAGCTCAAACATACCTGAAATTGAATTTGTGATGTGTCATAGGAAGAGAAAATATAGACTGTCATGATGATGTGTGTGTTCAGTATCAACTCTTTCAAAAAATTTTTGTGTTTTTTTAAATTTAATGTTTATTTATTTTTGAGAAAGAGAAAGCATGAGCAGGGGAGGGGCAGAGAGAGGGAGGCACAGAATCCTAAGCAGGTTCCAAACTCTGAGCTGTAGCACAGAGTCCAACGCAGGGCTCAAACTCACAAACCACGAGATCATGACCTGAGCCGAAGTCAGATGCCTAACCGACTGAGCCACCCAGGAACCCTATTCAAAAAATTTTTGTAATTCAGTTCCCTGTGTATGTATAGAATATTTGTAAATTTGGATAATTATTGCTTTATTTCAAAGAATAGAATTCTATATAGCTTATTTGAATTATAAATTATGAATGTACCATAACAAATTTCCTGTATATAGCTCCTCCATAAATTTCTTAATTAATTGGGAAACATTTTTTTACCATATAATTATACTACATAAAATTTGTAATCATATTATCTCCATGAAAAAACACCTCTTCAGTGTTCACCTTTACAAATAAATTAACAAAGATGTGGGCTGCCTGGGTGGCTCAGTCGGTTAAGCATCTGACTTCCACTCAGGTCATGAACTCTGTGAGTTCAAGCCCTTGTCAGGGCCCGTGCTGACAGCTCAGAGCCTGGAGCCTGCTTTGGATTCTGTGTCTCACTCTCTCTGCCCCTCCCCTGCTCTCTCTCTCTCTCTTTCCCTCGCTCTCTCTCTCTCTCTCTCAAAAATAAATGGACATCAAAACAATTTTTGTTAAATAAATTAACAAAGATGTTCGAAATAATGCTATTTCACTTTCAATATAATGAACTTCCAGAAGTTTTACTTAAATTCTGTGAATTGGATTGAAAAAGAATCAATCCATTCCCAGAATATAGCTGATTTCTAAATTTGAAATTTGATGACTGATATAAATGTATATGAGCTTATTCTACTATAGAAATGACATCTGTGTCTGTTTAAATGGGAATGAAATTCTACTATGAAAGCAACATGGGAACAGCTATCACTGCACATTTCATAGGCATACAGGAAATCTTAGAATTTCCACAGCAAAGTTTTTTTTTAAGTTTATTTATTCATTTTTGAGAGCAAGAGAGAGAGGGGGGCAGAGAGAGAGGGAGACAGAGAATCCCAAGCAGGCTCTGCACCATCAGCACAGAGCCCAACATGGGGCTCGAACTTATGAACCATGACATCATGACCTGAAGTTAAACCAAGAAACAAACGCTTAATGGACTGAGCCACCCAGAGTCCCCAACAGCAAACTTAATTTACAAGAATCATGTGATCTAGATGAAAACTCATGTGTCTCAAAGTGACACATAAGTGTACCTTCTATAGCTATATGTGTTAAATCATATTTTGGCCCAGCATTTGTAAACTAATAATATGGGAGGTTATTCTTATTGTGGCATAATGTGCACAACATAGGATTTACCATTTAACTATTTTTAACCATCAATTTAGTGACATTAAGTACATTCACAATGTTCTGCAACCATAACTATTATCCAATACTTTTTCATCATTCCAAACAGAAATTCTGTGCCCATTAAACAATAACTACCATTTTCCCTCTTCTGGACCCCTAATACACTCTATTCTGCTCTTTGTCCTTATGGCTAGGTACCTCATATAACAGAGATCATTTTACTTCTTCCTTTCCAGTTTGGATGTTGTTTATTTCTTTGTCTTGTCTGACTGCTCTCGCCAGGACTTCCAGTGATGGGTTGAATGGAGATGGTGATAGCGGGCACCCTTGTCTTAGTCTTGATCTTAGAAGGAAAGCTTTCAACTACTCACTGTTGAGTCTGATGTTAGCTGTGGGTTTATAATACAGGGCCCTTACTGTGTTGAAGTATGTTCCATCTATACACAATTTGTTGGGAATTTTTATCATCACAGCGCGTTCAATTTTGTCAAATGCTTGTCAGTTGTAACAATATGGACAAAACTTCAGGGCATTATGCTAACTGAAATAAGTCAGAGAAAAGCAAATACTGTATGACCTCATATATGGTCATTTAAAAAATAAAGTTCATAGAAACATTGTAGATTGGTGGTTGCTGGGGCAAAAGTGTTTGGAAAACGGGTGAACGTGGTCAAAGTACGATGTTCTGTTATATGACCAGTAAGTTCCGGGAGTCTAATATACAGTATGGTGACTATATTTAACAATAGTGTATTGTATTTTGGAAGTTGCTAAAAGAATAAATTTTAAAATTTCTCGTCACACATACAAAAATATAACTGAGATATGACCTTATTGTAGTAATCA
This sequence comes from Panthera leo, assembly GCF_018350215.1. Lineage (NCBI taxonomy): Eukaryota > Metazoa > Chordata > Mammalia > Carnivora > Felidae > Panthera > Panthera leo. The sequence continues at coordinate 90,624,189 of NC_056686.1, forward strand.
TTTCACAAAATATATGCATGTCAAATAATTTTCTGGTACATGTTAAACTTAATGTTATATGTCAATTATATCTAAATAAAATTGGAAAAAATAATAAATTTTAATTTTAAATATTTCTGGCACTATATTTCAACATCTAAATAATTTATTTTTTTTAATTTTTTAATGTTTACTCATTTTTTGATAGACAGAGACAGAGTGTGAGTAGGGGAGGAGCAGAGAGAGAGAGAGGGAGACACAGAATCTGAAGCAAGCTCCAGACTCGGAACTGACAGCACAGAGCCCAATGCAGGGCTCGAACTCACGGACCATGAAATCATGACCTGAGCCAAAGTCAGACGCCTAACCGACTGAGCCACCCAGGCACCCTTCTAAATAACTGTTTAAATTAACATTGCTTTAATTTAAGGTTTTCTGTTCTCAAATGTCTATATGGTAGAGACCATTTTTACATGGAATTGAATTATATAACCTTATCATAACTTATTGCTTTATAATAATAATAAACATGTGTTTATTATAACAGTTTCTTACCACAGAAAATCTATGAAAATTTTAGTATAATCCTATCACAGAAAACTGATTTACCATTATGGTCACTTATTATTATTTAAAAACACAAAATAACGTGTTATGAAAAATACAGAATAACTTAGGATTTTTGTGAAAATTACCATCAATTATTATTTCTAGTTCCTTAATCCCAAAGACTAATATCACTTTGGGACTTGGAAACATTATTAGAGAGTGGTCTTTTGTGTATCTACTACAGGTTTTTATTCTGTGGTTACCATGAGGTTTATATTAAATATCTTATAGTTATAACAACCCATTTCAACCTGATAACAACTTAACTTCTATAGCATATGAAAACTATATACTTTTACTTCTTTCCCTTTCATCACATTTTAGGCTATTAATGTTACAGTTTACATCCTTTGTATACAATAACGAATTATTGCAGTTGTAGCTATTTTTAGTGTTTATTTTTCTTTAACTTTTAAACTAGAGTTGTGATTTACACACCACCATTACCATGTTAGGGAATCTGATTTAACTATATTTACCTTTACTGATGATTTTTATACATTTGTTTTTCCAATGTTAATTAACATCACTTCAATTTAACTAGCAGAACACTGCTCAGTATTTCTTATATGGCAAGTCTAATGGTGATAAACTCCCTCAGTTTTATTTGTCTGGGAAAGTATTTTTCTGTCTTTCATTTCTGAAGGATAACTTTGCTGGACATAGCATTCTTGGTTGATAGGATTTCTTTTCTTTCAATATTTTGAATAAATCATCTCACCCACCCTGGCCTGCAAAGTTTCTGCTGATAAATCCTCTCATGGCCTATTGGGTGTGCCCACATAGGTGATGAGTTGTTTTCCTATGGCTGCTTTCAAATTTTCCTTTTTATCTGACTTTTGACAATTTAATTATAATGTGTCTCAGTTTAGCCTTTTTAGGATTGAAACTTTTGGGGGTGTTTTGAGCCTCATGAATCTGGATGTACATTTATTTTCCTAAGTTTCAGAGTGTTTCAATAGAAAGCCCGGTTTTCAATAGTTGAAATACATTCACTTCCTCTTTTTCTCTCTCTTCTCCTTCCAGGATTCCTATAATGCATAAATTTTATTTTATTTTGCTGATGTCCCATAAATTCTATAAATTCTCTTCACAGTGTTTCATTCTTTTTTCCTTTTTGCTCCCCTGACTGGATAATTGCCAATAGAAATTGGAAATTGATCTTCCTTCTGCTTTTTGAAGTCTGCTGTCAAAGCTCTCTGTTGAATTCTTTAGTTTAGTCATTGTATTCTTCAGCTTTGCTATTTCCACTTAGTTTGCCTGATGATTTCTATTTCTTTGTTAAAATTCTCATTTTGTTCATAAATCCTTTCCCTAATTTCATTTAGTTGTCTGTTTCTATATTCTTGTAGTTCACTGAATTTCTTTAAGAGGATTATTCTAATGTTTTTGATAGTTCAATGATCTCCACTTTTCAGGGTCATTTAGGAGAGCTTTATTAGTTCTCATTGGTGGCGTCATATTTACTTGACTCTTACCTCATATCCTTGTGTTGGCATCTGCATATTAGTAAACAGTCTCCTCATCCAGATTTTGTAGGTTTTGTTTCATCCAGGAAAGGCCTTCACCATCCAGCTCAGCTTAGGGTACTGGATCAGCTCGTAGCATCTGTGAGCAAATGAAGCTTGCCACTGTGGTCTAGTTGAGTGAGGCCACTGCCCTTGCCCTTGCCCTTGGCGGGATAGAGTTTGTCGCTGGTTGAGTTGGCCTTCAGGCTGGACTCTGTATTCAAGTAGTGCTGCTATATGTACTACCTGGTTGGGCAAGACTTCTGGGTTGTTTTCCATGTTTAGATGATGCCATTCTCTGGGGTCTGCAGTTACCTCTGGTTGGGTAGGGTTGTAGGCTGTGTTCCCCACAGGACAGTGCCACTGGTGAGATTTTGCAATGGGATAGGGTTTTGGGCTACACTCTGCAATCCTCCCTGTTCAGGTAATGCACCTCAGGCTGTCCTCACCAACCTGGATGTTATAGCTGCCTAGACTCTGCATTTAGGCACAGCCACAGGCTGGACTTCATGGTCAGATGGGCCTCAGTTTGTGTTCTGCAATTAGGGCAGCAGACTGTGTCTCTAATACTGAGTAGGCTTGTAGGTTGGGCCTGGCAGCTGGGTGGTTACCATAAGCTGGGCTCCAAAACTCCTCAGGGAATTTCAGGCTCCCTGCCTATGTGGGGTTAGAGGCTATGTTCAACAGTTGGGCAGGGCTGCTGGCATGACTCCCTGCCAGGCAGAGCCCTAAGATATCTTCTGCTGATTTAGGGTGTTGTGGCCACTATCCCCAGAGCAGTGGGTCTGGATGCTATGCTCAGCGGTTGCTTTGAATTTATTCTTCTGTTCAGGCAAGGCCATAAAATGTGCTTCACAGCCAATGTGGCCCTGTGGCTGGAGAACCAAATTAGGCTGAAATGCCAACCGACCTTCCTGGCCTGACAGGGTCACTGGCTTGAGTCTGCTGATCCACAAAGCTGCTGGCTGGGATCTCTGCTCAGGTGCTGCTGCAAGCAGGAATGAAACCTGCCAAGATGTAAATACTGGATGCTTTAAGCCACATTCTGCTTATCTGCCTCTACCTTAACCCCAGTAGCTGAGCTTCACAGATTCTCCTCATGATCCCTGTGAGGAAGGACCCAAGTGGGCCTCCTAGGAAGCATCCCACAATGCTGGGGAAGTTGGATGTCCACCTTAGTTCCTCTTTTTCCCACTGGAGATACTGTAGGGCCAAGGAGACCCTCCCAGTATGGCACTGTGCCCTTCCAGGGAGGGGCAATGTGATTAAAGTGAAACCATTCCTCTTACCTTTCAAATGCAGTCCGGCTCAGGCTCTATTGTACAGGGGTACAGGCGAGTGCTACAGCCCCATCCCTGGATGCTGCAGTTTCACAATGGTGCCCTTTCTATGCATACTGGCTAGTTGGTCTTCATATTAAAAGGACTGAAGTTAGGAACTAGTATAATGACCTATATTACATCTTGATGATGTCATCCTTTAAGCTCCTTTAAGCTATTATTCTTAAAATGAAATTTTAAAATACACAAAGCAGGGGCATCTGGGTGACTCAGTCGATGAAGCATTCAACTCTTGATTTCAGCTCAGGTCATGAGCTCATGGTTTTGTGAGTTCCAGCCCTGTGTCAAACTCTGTGCTGACAGCATGGAGTCTTCTTGGGATTCTCCCTCTCTCTCTCTGTCTCTCCCTCTCTCTCTCTCTCTGCCCCTCCCCCACTCATGTTCCCTCTCCCTCTCTCTCTGTCTCTCAAAATAAATAAACTTAAAAAAAATAAGATAGAATAAAATAAAATACACAAAGCAGTAATTCCTTGATAATCTTGACCTTTGTTTTATGTAAAAATATTCCAGACATAAAACATGTTTCATTTTGCATTTTTCTTGATTGGATTTTTAAGAGTGGCTCTAAAAGTATCTTCAAGTTAGACATTGTAGTATATATTCTTTCATAGAAGTTTATTTCCTTTTGTAAAAGTGAAAATCTCTTTTCTCTTTTCTCTGATTTTGGTTTTGTCATTGAAGTTAATACTGCTTTTGCTAATTCAGAGTTTAAATCAATTTCTGATTTCATTTAGAGAATTCCACACAATGTTCACAACTTTTTCTCTTCACCTGTCCTCCTTTAAAGTATTTAAGGTGCACCTGGGTGGCTCAGTCGGTTGGGCATCCAACTTGGGCTCAGGTCATGATCTCGTGGTTTGTGGGTTCAAGCCCCACATCGGGCTCTGTGCTGACAGCTCAGAGCCTGGAGCCTGCTTTGGATTCTGTCTCTCCCTCTCTCTCTGCCTCTCTCTCTCTCTCTTTCTCTCTCTCTCAAAAATAAGTAAACATTTAAAAAAAGGTTTTTTTAATAACAAAGTATTTAAAAGAACTGTGGCCTACAGAGAACATTCAAACCCTGGGAAATGACAGTGAAGATTATTGAGCTGTATTCAAGTACCAGATTATTCAGATGGCCTAGCAAGGCGACAGCACTACACAGAATATCACACATCAAAATTGCTAATTAAATAACTTATTTTGTTTTCAGAATTTGCTGTTTCTTGGAATGCCATTTAACTGTCTTGGAACTCCACACATAAGTTTTGTGTATTGTGTGTTGTTAAGTATAAACTTATGCCTTTTTTTTTTTTTTTTTGCAAGAATGACTCACCATTAGTGGCAGACAGGGTCAAGACCATACACTTATGAAATGGCAGTAACTCCAAGCATGACTGACTGATGAGATCATGACCACCTTTCTCCATCACGTTCTTGTCCCTCCTCCCTCAGGTTAGATGACTGCTGTTCAAGTGTCCAGAATAGTTGCTCTCTACCTTCCCTGGTTCTCAGACTCCACGATTCTCCGGTGACCCATGCCAGTTAACACATTACACAAATGCACAAAAGTGGGCATGAGCCGACTTGTCAGTCTTCCTGAAACAGAGGACAAAATTATACATTTAATTATATATTTATTCCACTTTCAGAGTAGTTGAACCCCAGGAAAAAAATTGCCCAGGGAGACACATTACACTGGAGGTTTGAAATATTGGATTGGGGAACTATTTGAATGCTTGTATATCACGTCAGGAAAGGAAATCAAATGACCTTGAAGCCACTTAGAGCCTTAAAATACTGCTAAGGTTTTGATGCCAGGGATTAGCCTGTTAAGCCACTGCCACTGGCTGTAAGCGTTATGATATTCTGAGGCTGATATGAGCCTCTGTACTGTTCAGGGCTTAGTTACTATGGAAAAAAGAAAAGTCAGATTAAGCTGTCAGACCCACAAAATTAACATGTGCACCTAATTGGCTTAGTTTATTATTATTATTATTATTCATACAATTACAATTTGTGTCTATAGAAAATATGGCCATTATTTTTAAATTGCTATTTTGGAAAGGCAAGTTATCAATATTAGCATTGTGACAGAAGTAAAGAAAATTCATAAAATGTACAGAAATACAGCTAAATCCAAAATGGGCATATCAGTACATAAGTAGGAACACATTTTCAAGTTTCTTGATATGCTTGGCCTCTATCCCATACCACTAATTACTTCTTAGCTCAAATGGGCAAAATCGTTAGCAATTTGCTTGGCAATAGGTGAAAAGATATGTTTCTTTTTTTCTTTCCCTGTGGAAAATTGTCTGCATTGTACTGCAATGCTGAGCAAGTTATTCTTAGCAGCACGTCTCCTCAGACATTTTATGGCAGCTTGGGGAATATTAAATGTATGATTAATAAATAATTACAACTATGTGTCCAATCTTTAGCTCCATATTCAAAAGGAGCTTTGACTGTGTGAGGCATTTGAGAGGGTTTCTGAAAACAATATATTTATACATTTTAATTTAGATTTATTCCAGCGTTAAAGTACAAATATTTACATATTCTGAGCATATTTTACATATAGAATTATTTTAACCATTATCAGTATACAACTACCTCCAGGGAGAAATGCAGTAAGGAATTTAGCAGCAGGAAAACATAGTAAACAACAATTTAGGACAGAAGGTAAAGAGCATCGTAAACATGGAGAATCTGAAATTAGAGAAAGAATTTTTAATTAGGTGGAATGTAATCACTCAGCTGGAATTTGTCTACGTTACCAAAACAGGAGCATTTCGTTATTGTTGCGGAAAGTGCTTTCAAGATATTTCATTAACAAACCAAGCAGAAAATCTTATTTCAGTCTTTCAGTCTTATTCACTGCCTCTCTCTCTCTCTCTCTCTCTCTCTCTCTCTCTCTCTCTCTCCCCACCTAAGAATACAGTGCAATATGAGCTTAGCTTATCTGTTATTGTGCAGTGATATGATATTGGAATGATTATATCATTTGCAGCATGCTATAATCATGGTGAGCTTAGTTCCTGCATTTTCTGGAAAACTCCCAAATTCCTACTTGATCAATTCTATATGTTATCTTTAGGTTCCAAAGTTAAGGTCACTACTTGACTATAAAACAAAAAGCTGTCCCTGGATAAGAGAACACTTCTAGTTCCAGCTATACCACTCAGTTTATGCTCAAAAATGTTTCTTAAGCACTTTGGGTTGCAGTCCCTACCCCCCTTTTTATGCAAAGGCATGAATGCTAGAATACCAAACAGCCTCATTCCATGGCTTAACTAGTATTAAGCAGCATGGCATAGCAGTTAAAAACAGACTGGTATTTGTGTGCTTGAATCTGAATCCCAGCTCTGCTAATCCCAGCTCTGTGTGACCCTAGGCAAACGATTTAACCACTCTGTGCTTCACCTTCCTCTGTAAAACAGGCTTGATGATAATGGTAATTTTTCATGGAGTTATTATACGAGGCTTTGATCAGTGGATACAAATGAAGCACCTAGAACAGTGCAGAAGAGTAAAGGTGATACATGTATTGGTGAAATAAACACATGTGAGAAAGGACAGCATATGAACTCAAATTCTCTATTAATTCAGGTATTCAGCTGATGTGCTCTCTTTGTACTCCAGCTCATACACCCCTAACAAATGGGTTTGTTCTGTATAACTATGAGGAAAAGAAGTAGTGAAGTTACGAAACTTGCCCACAGTCTCAGCTAATCAGTAACACTCACTATTTAAATCCTTATATGTCCGATTTCAAATCTGTGCTATCTCACTTCTGCTTCCCCAAGGTACCTAGAGATTTTGCAAGCTGATTATTAACCCTATTATAATATGTCTTGGCTCTAAATTCATTGTAACAAGCATAATTTTTGCGTATGAGGTAACTGAAAAGCAAATGTTTGCCTTCTCACAATAAAGAATATGGATGGCAGAACCAGATTCTAGAGCAAGACTGCCTATGTTCACAATATCAGCACTACCACTGTCTGCATGACCGTGGGGAAGGTTATTTAAATATTAAATTAATTAATAAAAATAAAGCATTAGAGGAGTGCCTGGGTGGTTCAATCAGTTAATCGTCCAACTCTTGATTTCAGCTCAGATCAGGATCTCATGGTTCATGGGATGGAGCCCCACACTGGGCTATGTGCTGACAGCATGGATCCTGCTCAGGATTCTCTCTCTCCCCCTTTTTCTCTGTCCCTCCCCAATTTGTGTGCATGCACATGCTCTCTCTCGCTCGCTCGCTCTCTCTCTCAAAACAAACTTAATAAATCGAGGCTGGAAGAAGATGGCAGTGTAGGAGGACGCTGGGCTCACCGCGCATCCTGCTGATCACTTAGATTCCACCTACACCTGCCTAAATAACCCAGAAAACCAACAGAGGATTAGCAGAACAGAGTCTCCGGAGCCAAGCGCAGACGAGAGGCCCACGGAAGAGGGTAGGAAGGGCGGCGAGGCGGTGCGCGCTCCACGGACTGGCGGGAGGGAGCCGGGGCGGAGGGGCGGCTCGCCGGCCAAGCAGAGCCCCCGAGTCTGGCTGGCAAAAGCAGAGGGGCCGGACGGACTGTGTTCCAACAGCAAGCGCGACTTAGCGTCTGGGAGGTCATAAGTTAACAGCTCCGCTCGGAAAGCGGGAAGGCTGGAGGACAAAGGGAGGGACAGCTGCTAAGCCCCCGGACGACAGAGCTCAGTTTGGCGGGGAACAAAGGCGCTCGCCAGCGCCATTTCCCTCGCCCATCCCCCAGCCAAAATCCCAAAGGGAACCAGTTCCTGCCAGGCAACTTGCTCGCTCTGCGCAAACACCCAACTCTGTGCTTCTGCGGAGCCAAACCTCCTGCAGCGGATCTGACTCCCTCCCGCTGCCACAGGGCCCCTCCTGAAGTGGATCACCTAAGGAGACGCGAGCTAAGCCTGCCCCTCCTGCCCCTCCTGCCCCCGTGCACCTTGCCTACCCATCCCAGCTAATACGCCAGATCCCCAGCACCACAAGCCTGGCAGTGTGCAAGTAGCCCAGACGGGCCACGCCACCCCACAGTGAATCCCGCCCCTAGGAGAGGGGAAGAGAAGGCACACACCAGTCTGACTGTGGCCCCAGAGGTAGGCTGGGGGCAGACATCAGGACTGACTGCGGCCCCGCCCACCAACTCCAGTTATATACCACAGCACAGGGGAAGTGCCCTGCAGGTCCTCACCACTCCAGGGACTATCCAAAATGACCAAACGGAAGAATTCCCCTCAGAAGAATCTCCAGGAAATAACAACAGCTAATGAACTGATCAAAAAGGATTTAAATAATATAACAGAAAGTGAATTTAGAATAATAGTCATAAAATTAATCTCTGGGCTTGAAAACAGTATAGAGGACAGCAGAGAATCTCTTGCCACAGAGATCAAGGGACTAAGGAACAGTCACGAGGAGCTGAAAAGCACTTTAAACGAAATGCAAAACAAAATGGAAATGACGACAGCTCGGATTGAAGAGGCAGAGGAGAGAATAGGTGAACTAGAAGATAAAGTTATGGAAAAAGAGGAAGCTGAGAGAAAGAGATAAAAAAATCCAGGAGTATGAGGGGAAAATTAGAGAACTAAGTGATACACTAAAAAGAAATAATATACGCATAATTGGTATCCCAGAGGAGGAAGAGAGAGGGAAAGGTGCTGAAGGGGTACTTGAAGAAATTATAGCTGAGAACTTCCCTGAACTGGGGAAGGAAAAAGGCATTGAAATCCAAGAGGCACAGAGAACTCCCTTCAGACGTAACTTGAATCGATCTTCTGCACGACATATCATAGTGAAACTGGCAAAATACAAGGATAAAGAGAAAATTCTGAAAGCAGCAAGGGATAAACGTGCCCTCACATATAAAGGGAGACCTATAAGACTCGTGACTGATCTCTCTTTTGAAACTTGGCAGGCCAGAAAGGATTGGCACGATATTTTCAGTGTGCTAAACAGGAAAAATATGCAGCTGAGAATCCTTTATCCAGCAAATCTGTCATTTAGAATAGAAGGAGAGATAAAGGTCTTCCCAAACAAACAAAAACTGAAGGAATTTGTCACCACTAAACCAGCCCTACAAGAGATCCTAAGGGGGATCCTGTGAGACAAAGTATAAGAGACATCACTACAAGCATAAAACATACAGACATCACAATGACTCTAAACCCGTATCTTTCTATGATAACACTGAATGTAAATGGATTAAATGTGCCAACCAAAAGGCATAGGGTATCAGAATGGATAAAAAAACAAGACCCATCTATTTGCTGTCTACAAGAGACTCATTTTAGATCTGAGGACACCTTTAGATGGAGAGTGAGGGGATGGAGAACTATTTATCATGCTACTGGAAGCCAAAAGAAAGCTGGAGCAGCCATACTTATATCAGACAAACTAGACTTTAAATTAAAGGCTGTAACAAGAGATGAAGAAGGGCATTATATAATAATTACAGGGTCTATCCATCAGGAAGAGCTAACAATTATAAATGTCTATGCGCCGAATACCGGAGCCCCCAAATACATAAAACAATTACTCATAAACATAAGCAACCTTATTGATAAGAATGTGGTAATTGCAGGGGACTTTAACACCCCACTTACAGAAATGGATAGATCATCTAGACACACGGTCAATAAAGAAACAAGGGCCCTGAATGATACATTGGATCAGATGGACTTGACAGATATATTTAGAACTCTGCATCCCAAAGCAACAGAATATACTTTCTTCTTGAGTGCACATGGAACATTCTCCAAGATAGGTCATATACTGGGTCACAAAACAGCCCTTCATAAGTTTACAAGAATTGAAATTATACCATGCATACTTTCAGACCACAATGCTATGAAGCTTGAAATCAACCACAGGAATAAGTCTGGAAAACCTCCAAAAGCATGGAGGTTAAAGAACACCCTACTAACGAATGAGTGGGTCAACCAGGCACTTAGAGAAGAAATTAAAAAATATATGGAAACAAACGAAAAGGAAAATACAACAATCCAAACGCTTTGGGACGCAGCGAAGGCAGTCCTGAGAGGAAAATACATTGCAATCCAGGCCTATCTCAAGAAACAAGAAAAATCCCAAATACAAAATCTAACAGCACACCTAAAGGAAATAGAAGCAGAACAGCAAAGGCAGCCTAAACCCAGCAGAAGAAGAGAAATAATAAAGATCAGAGCAGAAATAAACAATATAGAATCTAAAAAAACTGTAGAGCAGATCAACGAAACCAAGAGTTGGTTTTTTGAAAAAATAAACAAAATTGACAAACCTCTAGCCAGGCTTCTCAAAAAGAAAAGGGAGATGACCCAAATAGATAAAATCATGAATGAAAATGGAATGATTACAACCAATCCCTCAGAGATACAAACAATTATCAGGGAATACTATGAAAAATTATATGCCAACAAATTGGACAACCTGGAAGAAATGGACAAATTCCTAAACACCCACACTCTTCCAAAACTCAATCAGGAGGAAATAGAAAGCTTGAACAGACCCATAGCCAGCGAAGAAATTGAATCGGTTTCAAAAATCTCCCAACAAATAAGAGTCCAGGACCAGATGGCTTCCCAGGGGAGTTCTACCAGACGTTTAAAGCAGAGATAATACCTATCCTTCTCAAGCTATTCCAAGAAATAGAAAGGGAAGGAAAACTTCCAGACTCATTCTATGAAGCCAGTATTACTTTGATTTCTAAACCAGACAGAGACCCAGTAAAAAAAGAGAACTACAGGCCAATATCCCTGATGAATATGGATGCAAAAATTCTCAATAAGATACTAGCAAATCAAATTCAACAGTATATAAAAAGAATTATTCACCATGATCAAGTGGGATTCATTCCTGGGATGCAGGGCTGGTTCAACATTCGCAAATCAATCAACGTGATACATCACATTAACAAAAAAAAAAAAGAGAAGAACCATATGATCCTGTCAATCGATGCAGAAAAGGCCTTTGACAAAATCCAGCACCCTTTCTTAATAAAAACCCTTGAGAAAGTCGGAATAGAAGGAACATACTTAAAGATCATAAAAGCCATTTATGAAAAGCCCACAGCTAACATCATCCTCAACGGGGAAAAACTGAGAGCTTTTTCCCTGAGATCAGGAACATGACAGGGATGCCCACTCTCACCACTGTTGTTTAACATAGTGCTGGAAGTTCTAGCATCAGCAATCAGACAACAAAAGGAAATCAAAGGCATCAAAATTGGCAAAGATGAAGTCAAGCTTTTGCTTTTTGCAGATGACATGATATTATACATGGAAAATCCGATAGATTCCACCAAAAGTCTGCTAGAACTGATACATGAATTCAGCAAAGTTTCAGGATACAAAATCAATGTACAGAAATCAGTTGCATTCTTATACACTAACAATGAAGCAACAGAAAGACAAATAAAGAAACCGATCCCATTCACAATTGCACCAAGAAGCATAAAATACCTAGGAATAAATCTAACCAAAGATGTAAAAGATCTGTATGCTGAAAACTATAGAAAGCTTATGAAGGTAATTGAAGAAGATATAAAGAAATGGAAAGACATTCCCTGCTCATGGATTGGAAGAATAAATATTGTCAAAATGTCAATACTACCCAAAGCTATCTACACATTCAATGCAATCCCAATCAAAATTGCACCAGCATTCTTCTCGGAACTAGAACAAGCAATCCTAAAATTCATATGGAACCACAAAAGGCCCCGAACAGCCAAAGTAATTTTGAAGAAGACCAAAGCAGGAGGCATCACAATCCCAGACTTTAGCCTCTACTACAAAGCTGTCATCATCAAGACAGCATGGTATTGGAACAAAAACAGACACATAGACCAATGGAATAGAATAGAAACCCCAGAACTAGACCCAAAACGTATGGCCAACTCATCTTTGACAAAGCAGGAAAGAACATCCAATGGAAAAAAGACAGTCTCTTTAACAAATGGTGCTGGGAGAACTGGACAACAACATGCAGAAGGTTGAAACTAGACCACTTTCTCACACCATTCACAAAAATAAACTCAAAATGGATAAAGGACATGAATGTGAGACAGGAAACCATCAAAACCTTAGAGGAGAAAGCAGGAAAAGACCTCTCTGACCTCAGCCGTAGCAATCTCTTACTCGACACATCCCTAAAGGCAAGGGAATTAAAAGCAAAAGTGAATTACTGGGACCTTATGAAGATAAAAAGCTTCTGCACAGCAAAGGAAACAACCAACAAAACTAAAAGGCAACCAACGGAATGGGAAAAGATATTTGCAAATGACATATTGGACAAAGGGCTAGTATCCAAAATCTATGAAGAGCTCACCAAACTCCACACCCAAAAAACAAATAACCCAGTGAAGAAATGGGCAGAAAACATGAAAAGACACTTCTCTAAAGAAGACATCCGGATGGCCAACAGGCACATGAAAAGATGTTCAACGTCGCTCCTTATCAGGGAAATACAAATCAAAACCACACTCAGATATCACCTCACTCCAGTCAGAGTGGCCAAAATGAACAAATCAGGAGACTATAGATGCTGGCGAGGATGTGGAGAAACGGGAACCCTCTTGCACTGTTGGTGGGAATACAAATTTGTGCAGCCGCTCTGGAAAGCAGTGTGGAGGTTCCTCAGAAAAGTAAAAATAGACCTACCCTATGACCCAGCAATAGCACTGCTAGGAATTTACCCAAGGGATACAGGAGTACTGATGCATAGGGGCACTTGTACCTCAATGTTTATAGCAGCACTCTCAACAATAGCCAAATTATGGAAAGAGCCTAAATGTCCATCAACTGATGAATGGATAAAGAAATTGTGGTTTATATACACAATGGAATACTACATGGCAATGAGAAAGAATGAAATATGGCCTTTTGTAGCAACGTGGATGGAACTGGAGAGTGTGATGCTAAGTGAAATAAGCCATACAGAGAAAGACAGATGCCATATGGTTTCACTTTTATGTGGATCCTAAGAAACTTAACAGAAACCGATGGGGGAAGGGAAGGAAAAAAAGAAAAAAAAAGGTTAGAGTGGGAGAGAGCCAAAACGTAAGAGACTGTTAAAAACTGAGAACAAACTGACGGTTGATGGGGGGTGGGAGGGAGGGGAGGGTGGGTGATGGGTATTGAGGAGGGCACCTTATGGGATGAGAACTGGGTGTTGTATGGAAACCAATTTGACAATAAATTTCATATATTAAAAAATAAATAAATAAATAATAAATAAATAAACTTAATAAATAAATAAATAAAGCATTAGAATAGTGCCTGGCACATAGGAAGCACTGTAGAAATGTTTCTTGTTAACACACTTATCATAACTACTACTATTCAGGAGGCCTGGGATGGCCATGTTAGAGAAGAGATGTTTAATGGTACTTCATTAATATAATTATGGTCCCACAGAAATAAGTAAATGTGTTTCCAGCTTTCATTCAAATAGAAAGTCATTCTTCTTGTCAAAGGGATTTAATCTTCCTTCTTTACAAACCATTGCTCTAGTGTTAAGGACATTGATGCCTGAAGAAAGACACTTAAAATGTTCAGCTTAGAGATACACACAGCTGGGGATTATACAGGCCCAACTAAAAATAAAAATGTTAAAAGGAGGCAAAGCTTTCCACAGAAACTAGCTGTTAAAGAGTCATTATTTAATAACTAGTCTTGATCAAGTACATAAACAAAAAACTAAAACTGAATGGCAGAGGTCTGACTGACCTGGATGGATGAGAAAAATGTCATGTGCAGGAGGTGAAGACTGGAACAGAGGCATCCCCTTGGCCACACCTGGTCAAAGCCTATGGAAAGCAATGAGCAAAGAAGAAGAGAAACCTGATTTCAGAAATCTTATATAGTCTTAAAAGTTTGTCATCTGGGACCGCCTGGGTGGCTCAGTCAGTTAAGCTTCCGACCTCCACTCAGGTCATGATCTCTCAAGCCCCTCATCGGGCTCTGTGCTGACAGCTCAGAGGCTGGAGCCTGCTTCGGATTCTGTGTCTCCCTCTCTCTCTGCCCCTCTCCTGCTCGCACTCTGTCTCTCTCAAAAATAAGCATTAAAAAAAATTTTGGGGGGGTGCCTAGGTGGCTTAGTCAGTTAAGCGTCTGACTTCAGCTCAGGTCATGATCTCACAGTTCGTGAGTTCAAGCCTCATGTCGGGCTCTATGTTGACAGCGTGGAGCCTGGAACCTGCTTCAGATTCTGTGTCTCCCTCTCTCTCCGCCCCTCTCCCACTTGCTCTCTCTCTCTCTCTCAAAAATATAAACGTAAAAAAACCTTTTTTAAGTTTATCATCTGTTTATAAACAGTATATAGCTCTTAGTGCAGAATGTAGCCTTAGTTATTATTGTCCATATTCACAGAATCCTAAATCTAAAAGTCCTTTCAGCTGTTGTAAAAGAAAGTTGCCCAAATAGGTTGGACCTCACTCAGCTGTTAAACTGAGATTCTGGTGTTCATACTGTACAAAAAGCTAGCACTTGCAATATTGTCTCTTAATAAGGCTTATTTCTGAGTGGGCTTTTCTTAGATTTGTCTTGGTCGAGTTTTAGTTTCCCATTTGCTTTTTCTTTTGTTTTCAGAAGAGGAAAAAACTTGAACAGATTTGTTGAGAGACTCAGTGAATGGGTCACTAAGAGGATTGTAGATTTTAATAGACTCTTCTCTTGCCTTCCCACGCAGCTAGCTATTTCCTAAAACCCTAAGTTTGAAGGATTTGAAATAGAACTTTAAATATTATAGAGCTGAATCATCAAAGGGTTTTAAACCTGCCACTGGATGAAGGACAGAAAAAGGACCATCTGATCTAATGCCATGAATTCTTAGCACTGAGGATGGTTCCCTGGAGCAGAACAGTGAAAAACAGGAAAGGAAATGCTTAATTGAACCAAAATAGGCTACTATGATACACATGGAAAGCAAAGCTTTAAAATGACAAATTAAAATAAAGGGCAAAGAAAGTAAAGGTGACGTTAACTTTCTTTCCTGGAAGCTGCTAATTTATCTAGGGCAATGGCTCTCTGATGCTAGAATAAGCACTGGTACATAATGATGTTTTCGATGGTTCCCCACAAAGTGAGGACAAAGTGGTGAGTTTCTTCATTATGTGTATTTTTTTTTAATTTAAAGAATTATTCCTTATTCTGGGAGTGTGTTCTATTAGCTTTGTTTTGTATTAAAATATCCTTTAATTGGAAGAGATGGTGATATCATATGAGAGTTTATTTTTTCATTCCAAAGCCCTTACTGCTCAAAATTAAGGCTCCACAACACCATGTTCTCCCCCAATCAATATATATATATATATATATATATATATATATATATATATATATATACACACACACACATATACAGCAACTAAATCAGTCCTTTTCCAGAGGTGAATCAGAATTCCCTTAGAAGTAGTTTCAAAATAGACACTGCCACTCCCCTTCTGTTGTGAGCTCTCAAAAGGAAAGTGGAAGGAAGAGGAAGGGAGATATGTATTTTTATATGATTCTGATACAGACCCTAATTGACATCCACAGTTCTCAGGAGAGTATGATCAACTATCATCCTTGGAAGACCCATATCTTCTTTACTTTTGTCTTTTTCTTGAATGCATTCACCTCTGTGGACAGGAGACAAATATTTTGCAATGCAGTTTCCTAAATAAGAGGAATAATATTTCAGGAAACAAGTTTCTATGCTGCACATAAAAAAGATCTTTGAAGGGGAAGCTTCAAGCAAACGACAGTTCTTTTCATAAAGAAATCATAATATGAAAACTCTAGGGATATAACAAATATATTCTCGACTGTGGTGGCAAGCTAAATAAAGTCCTTGAGCTAATTTTAATGGAAAAAGTTTCCACGTACACACTGAGTAAGTAGACATACTCTATAAATATATATTTCTTGAGCTCTAAAAAGCTACATGGGGGAATGCTAGAACAAATATTCAAATTGTGTGAGATGGGTGAAAGTGTAAAAGTAAACCCAGATTTCTTTAACACTGTGAAGCAAAATAAAATGTTTAGGAGACTGAGTTCCTATCTGTCCTTGAATAGATCAGTCTAATACCATTTTTTGCTCTAATTTAGCTGATTTCTTCACTGGTCTATATACAACTTTTTTTCCTTATTTATTAATTGATTTGCATGATAGGCTTTGCTTCCTTGTACATATTATTGCAACTAAAGCTGTATACCCTGTCCCACCCTTCCCCCAACTCCAATGCTACCATAAAATGTGTCTTAACTCCTCCAGTGCAAATCCTGATCATTCTCTAATGCCTATCTTGTTTACACAAACACTGAACACTTAGTATGTGCCAGGCACTTGCTAGGTTCCATAGGGCAATGAACGGCAAATATAACCTTTAAGCGAATTGTATTACAGGTGTGAAATATAGCCTGAAATAAGTCTTGAATAGAAACATGGAGCTTCATTAGAGGTTATTGCAATAATCTAGGACAACAATTGTCAAAGTGTGGTCTCCAAATCAGCAAAATCAGAATCACCTAGCAACTTGTTAGAAATGCAAATTTCCTACCCCATTTCAGACCTACCACATCACAAAACACAGGCCCCATCCCAGAAGTCTACACTGTAGCAAGCCTTCCAGGAGATGGTGGTGCAATTGATGCACACTAAAGTTTATGAACCACTGACTTAGCAGAAGAATAGTAGGAGACAAGATTAGTGGCTGTGGATTTGGAGAGCAGAAAACACATTTTCCAGATGTTACTGACCTGAAGATGACAAGGAAAAAGTGAAATAACATTTGAGGTTTATGATTTGTGTGATTAATGCCTAGTGGAGCCTTTCACAGACATAGAAATATAAGAAAATATCAGGTTTGGGGTGGTCAGTATATAAAATAGATGGTTGCTTCATGTTGAGATGTGTCAAATCTGACATATTGGACATTTAAGTGGAGATGTCCAGAATAGCAGGACAATAGAGAGATCTGAGCAGAAGTAAAGGGATTAAGAGAAAGGTGATCTTAGGAGTGATTAAAGTTGAAGAGCTAATAAAAAAAGGGAGGGAGGAAGATATGATTTCACTTATACGTGGAATATTAGTAAGCTAAACAAGTGAACAAACAATAAACACAAACCATAATGAGGTACCACCTTACACCTGGCAGAATGGCTAAAATCAAAAACACAAGAAATAACAACTGTTGGCGAGGATGTAGAGAAAAGGAAACCTTATGTTCATGGGAATGAAAATTGGTGTAGCCACTGTGGAAACCAGTATAGAGGTTCCTCAAAAAATTAAAAATAGAAATACTATATGATACAACAATTCCACTACTGGATATTTACCCAAAGAAAACAGAAACACTAATTCAAAAAGATATATACACTCCGATGTTTGTTGCAGCATTATTTATAATAGCCAAGATATGGAAGCAACCTAAGTGCCCATTGGTGGATAAATAAAGAAGACATGGTATAGATATACAATGGAATATTATGCATCCATAAAAAGGGATGAGATCTTGTCACTTGGGACAGCATGGATGGACCTAGAGGGTATTATGCAAAGTGAAATAAATCAGACTGAGAAAGACAAATATCATGTGATTTCACTCATATGTGGAATCTTAAAAACAAAACAAGTGAATATAAAAACAATATGCAGAATCAAATCTATAAATGTAGAGAACAAACTATTGCCAGTGGGAAGAGGGGTAGAGGGATGGACAAAATGGGAGAAGGGGAGTGGGAGATACAGGCTTCCATTTATGGAATGAATATGTCATGGGAATAAAAGGTGGACATTTACATGGAAACGTTCAGAATAGCAGGACAATAGAGAGATCTGAGCAGAAGTAAAGGTCTATCTGATAGGGAATACAGTCAATGATATTGTAATAGCATTGTGTGGTGATAGAGGGTAGAGAGACTTGTGGTGAGCATAGCATAACACATAGAGATGTTGGATCACTATGTTGTACACCTGAAATTAATGTAACAATGTATGTCATCTATACTCAAATAAACATTAAAAAAAAAAAAACAGACTCATAAATACAGAGAGCAAACTGGTGATTGCTAGAGAGAAAGTAGGCAGGGTGGGGGGAGGGGGGAGGAATGAGAAAAATAGATAAAGGGGATTAAGAAGTAAAAACTTCCAGTTATAAAATAAATAAGTCACAGGCATGAAAAGTACAACATAGAGAATATAGTCAATAATATTATAATAATATTGTATGGTGACAAATGGTGACTACACCTATCATTGTGGGCAGTTTGTAATATATAGAACTGTCAAATCACTATGTCACACACTCAAAACTAACATTCTATATTAATTATACTTCAGTAAAAAAAGAAAAATGGGTGGACATCACCCAAGGAGAATATGAGAAGAAGTGACAGAAACTGAAGATGGAATCTGGAAAACACTCAACATTTAAAGAATAGATAATGGCAGAACCTGGAAGAGGAAAAACATAATCATGGTATTTTAAAAATTCAGCCAGGCAATCGTTACAAGAAGGAAGAATTAATCAACAATTATAAATGTCACAAAGATGGGCACCTGGCTGGCTTAGTCAGAAGACTCTTCATCTCAAGATCATGGGTTCAAGCCCCACATTGGAGGTAGAGATTACTTAAATAAACAAAAAACTTAAAAAATAATAAATGTCACAAAGAGATTAATACAAGGAGAGAAATATGCCCATTACATTTAAAAATGAAGATAGTTATAACTTTGCTAAGAGAAATTCCATTGGCAAACAAATGAGATTATAGTAGGAGAAAAAAATGAATGAATTAGGACTTCTGGTTTCAGCTCCAACATGTAAAAGCTTACAATTCATCACTCTTATTCTTACAACCAAAAAATTGGACAAACTAAAAATAAATAACTTTTGTTGAACTTACCAGAGAACTGAGGTTTCAGGGAAAATCATTACCTCAAAATTGGGAGAGAAGGATCATTTAGGAAGAGAGAAACCAGATATATTTATCTGAAGTAGAAGGCACTGGAGACATAAACTGATAGGAACACTTAAAAAGTAATTTTGGAAAATTGCTGGAAGATGACAATGGACTAGCATGAGTGTGAGAAACCCCTGGGAATGTCCATAATGAGAGGGTGGGCCTACGCCGGCGGACTCCATCTTGTTCTGTGTCCTTCACCTTGACCACGCCTCCTCCCCTTGAGTAACCT
Source organism: Panthera leo (assembly GCF_018350215.1). Taxonomy (NCBI): domain Eukaryota; kingdom Metazoa; phylum Chordata; class Mammalia; order Carnivora; family Felidae; genus Panthera; species Panthera leo. The sequence goes on from NC_056686.1 coordinate 90,643,795, forward strand.
CCGGCTCACCTGCCTAACAGGACTCGGACCCTTCCCCAGCCAATCAGCTGAGGCCACAGCCATTACCTCACCAACTGCCCCTAGGCCCCAATAAAACCTTTGTCCTTTTGAAACTCGTTCTCTCTCCGGTATCTCACCGCTGTGTCGGTGCAGGTAGGGGATTGAGCTCCAGCTAGCTCGAATAAAGGCTCTTTTGCTTTTGCATCAGACTCAGCTCCCTGGTGGTCTTTGGGGATCACGAATTCTGGGCATAACACATAATATCGTGGGCACTCCTTCCAGGTGATGGTCCAGTAAAGATTTCTACCTGAGGAGTGGCTACATGGCTCAGTCAGTTGAGCGTCCGACTTCAGCTCAGGTCGTGATCTCACAGTTCATGAGTTCGAGCCCCACGTAGGGTTCTGTGCTGACAGCTCAGAGCCTGGAGCCTGCTTTGGATTCTGTGTCTCCCTTTCTCTCTGTCCCTGTCCCGCTTGCACTCTCTCTCTCAAAAATAAATAAGCGTTAAAAAAAAAAGATTTCTCCCTGAACCAGTCATGGTGAGGGAGAGATTCCACTCTAGGATTATGGGGATAGCCAAACACGCAACAGCTGACACTTGACATATGAATTTTACTGCAATTTATTAGTCACATATTCTCACAATCCAAGAGTAGAGAACACCACATGCAATGTAGGAATTCATGGGAGTTTCACTTGGGAAAAGAGTGAAAAATCAAGGGCTGTAGGAGGCAGCTTTGTAGGAGTAAAAGGGTGCAGTGACCCTGAGTTTCTACATAAGGATGTAATTGGCTTGTTTCATTAAGTCTGTGAGCTGTCAGGGAACTGAAACCCACTACTCCAGATAAACAGGAACAGCATGTGATCCGTTTGATAGGGAGGGTTGTTGGGTAGGGGATTTTATCCAAGGGAGCAGAGTGAGGAGGATATAATCAGGTTTTCTAGTTTCTGTACTGGATGCTTTGACACCTGGGCCCTGCTGATCCTGGAGACACTGTCCCTCCTAGGGCTAGCCAATTCCTACAGATAGTAAAGGACTTGCCTGGGAGTGTACCTTTTATATGCAAACCAACACATTCAAAGCCCACAGCTCTCTGAATTTGTTAAATTCTTATACTTCAGGCCATTATTCCCTGGCTCTAGTCACCCCAGGATCAGGTGCCAGACAACTAAGGATAGGCTCGATATACCCAAGCCTATTGTAATTATTCCAACTAGTCAAATATAAGCCTGTTTACCCTGCCCTGCCTGTTTCTCCCTTGTCTACATTCCTCCCCTTGCTCCCTCTGTCTGCTGATCAACCCTAGTGCTTCCACATGAGTGCAGAGTTGTGTGCAGTGCCTCCTGTTCTAGGGATCTGTGAGTATACAGACTTCTTCCTGAAGGACACTCATGTTGGTGACAGCATGTCTCACCATGTCTGATTAAAACAAATCCCAGCTACCTTTAAAGAGAGGGCAAATTGGGTTAGGCCATTCAAGGCCCTCCTGATTTTGCCAGTTGCCAAGAAAGGACATAAATTAGTTTTTGATCTTATACCTCAGGCAGGGGTACTAATAATCTTCGTGAACTATGTCTGGAACCTCATCAGAACAAACTCCTCTCCAGAGGAAAATATTTGGCCAAAGCCTATCCCAGTTGGAGGAAGGATACTTTTCTACCCCAGGCCTATTCTAGCCTTTCTATCTCAGAAAAAAAAGAGAAAAAGGTACTCAACATGAGTCAAGATTTCAAGAGAGTAGATAGCAACAAAGGAAAAATAAATTAAAAAATACTATACCACTGGAGAAATACTTGGAAAAGTCATAAACCTAAGACACAAATCCATTACAACCCTGAGCTTTAATTGGAAGATTATGGAATGCCTCTCTCCCCACCCTCCAACATCATACCAGCAGGGATCCAGTATAATGACAGTGAATTACAGCTGGAAGAACTGCAAGACAGACTCTCTCTAAGGAGGAGATATTAGGAAATCCCAAAGTCAAGAAGGGAGACAAAAGCAGGACACTAGAGAAGGTGAAGCCTATGTCATCTATAGTTACAGAAAACATTAACACACCCGCTTCTAGCTAGCCAGACTTCTAGCCAGATGTCTTCATATGAAAGACCTAGTTGCTTCAATTCCTATTACCTAATACAAGATAGACAGTTTTTAACAAAAATGTACAAGGCATGGCAAATGCAATAAAAACTACAGAATGAAGAGACAAAGCAGTCATCAGAACCAGGCTTGATATGACACAGATATTGGAATCATCACAAGGAGAACTTAATGAGTAACATGTTAATCTAGTGGTAAAAGAAAACAAACATCTGGCCAATGTAAGAGATGAAAACTCTTAGGAAAGAACCAAAATAGGGGTGCCTGGGTGGTTCGTTCAGTTAAGTGTTTGACTTCAGCTCAGGTCATGATGTCACATCACAGTTTGTGGGTTGGAGCCCTGCATTGGGCTCTGCGCTGATAGCTCAGAGCCTGGAGCCTGCTTCAGATTCTGTGTCCCCTTCTCTCTCTGCTCTTCCTCCACTTGTGTTCTGTCTTTCTCTCTCTCAACAAATAAATAAACATTTTTTAAAATTTTTGTTAAAAAATTAGGAAAAAAACAAAAGAAAATGTGAGAAATCAGTAACATTTAACAAAAAAGAAGGATGATTTTGATTGTCTCATCAGCAGATGCAACACAAATGAGGAAAGAATCAGTGACTGTGATAAGTCATCAGAAATTTCCCAAACTGAAATGAAAAGAAAATAAAGGAACTTAAAAAAATAGAACAGGCATCTAGAAAATACAAGACAATTTCCAAAAGTGTAACTTGTCCATAATTGGCATATCAGAAGAAGGAAATAAAACAGTAATGGATTGTAACCCAGGGTATAAAATAAATATTCATGAGTCTATAGTGATATAAATGAATGATTAAATAAATTAGTAATGGGGGAAACATATAAAATGTTCATGCAGAAAAATTCCAAATAATTTTATAGATATTTTATCCTAAAGAAGAGGGAGCATAATTTCTCCTTAAGAATTAGCTGTGCACTGAAACTTCCTTTCAAAGTACAGGTGTCAGGGGAAAAAATACAGATTTCTATAAATTGTTTCAAATTAGATATTCTATACGTTAAAATAAATTTTGGTCCATTCCTTACACCATATACAAAAAATAATTCAAAATGGATCATATACTTGAATGTAAAACCTAAAACTAGAAAACTTTTAGAACAAAGCAAAGGATAAAATCTTGGTGACATTGGGTTAGGCAAAATTTCATAAACATGACAACAAAAATCACAATCTTTAAAATAAACATTTTATAATTTTTATAAATCCAAATTATGAACTTATGTTTTTCTAAAAATAATGTTGAAAAAATTGAAAGGCAAGCCATAGATTTGGAGAAAGTATTTGCAAATCATAGAAATGTTAAAGCTGTGTTGTGTTTGTGATACAAAAACCTTGGTTTGTGAGCATAATTCATTCCAGAAATACGCTTGTAATCCAAAGCACTTGTACATCAAAGCAAATTTCAAGGACCATTGGCTCAGTTGTGATCATGTGATGTTCAGCATCACATACTAATCGTATTGCAAGACATTGCTCATTTATCAAGTTAAAACTTATTAGAAATGTTTGCTTGTCTTGCAGAACACTCACAGAACAAGTTACTTGCAATCCAAGATTTTACTGTATATAAAAACTTACAACTCAACAGAAAGAAGACAACCCAATAGCAAAAACTGACAAAAGATTTGAATAATTACTTCTCCAAATTAGATATACAAATGACAGATATACACATGAAATAATTCTCAACATTATTAGTAATTAGGAAAATGCAAATTAAAACCACACACTCAAAAAAAAATACCTAAACACCCACTAGAATAGATATAATCAAAAGGGCTTTCTAAATGTCAGAAAGAATGTGGAGACACTGAAATTCTCATACCTGCTGGTAGGAATGTAAAAATGTTACAAGCACTTTGGAAAAAGTTTGTTAGTTTCTTTAAAAAGTTAGCATACACTTAGCATACAATGCAGCAATTCCACTCCTAGGTATCTTCCAAAGTAAATGAAAGCATATGACCAGATAAAGACTTGTACATGAATGATTATAGAAGTATTATTTGTCATAGCCAAAACCTGGAAACAATCTAATGTCTATCAATAAATAAACAAACAAACTGTGGTGTATCTGTATAATAAAACGCCACCCAGAAATAAAAAGGAACACAAAAGTGATACATGTAAAAACACAAAAGAACCTAACAACACTATGCTATCCAAGATAACCTAGATACCAAAACTACTTATTATACAAATCCAATTATTTGAAACTTCTAGAAAATACAAAACTATGAAGACAGAATCAGATCAGTGGTGTCGGGTTGGGAGTGAGAATGGGGTTAACTCTAAAGGGCATGAGAGAAATTTGTGGGGGTGGGGGATGATGGAAGTGTTCTAAAACTAGAATGTGATAATGGTTGCACATCTCAATATACTTACTAAAACTCACAGAACCATATACTTAAAATCGGTAAATTTTCTGGCCTGTAAATTATATCTTAATAAAGTTATTTTAAAACACAGTGACTATTTGCTAAGGATGCAGAGTTTGTAACTTGAAAATTGACTATGGAAGGAAAGAGCTCAGCATTAGATAGAAAGCAAACAGGCTTGATGGAGATTTATTTTCCCTTATAAAACTGAGAAAGCATTGAGCAAATGTAGTACAAAGAAGCCAGTAAAGAATAAGAAATTAAAAACATAGGAAAGAGGGAAAATAATTAATGGGTCTGGATCCTTGAAGCAGCTTTCAAAAGCAAGTAGATGGATTCACTTTAGACAAAAAGGATTACCTCATCCTCTGCAATGAGAGAGGAGGTGTAAGAGACAGATGAAGTTAAAGAAAACAAATGGTAGTGATGGGGCAAAAAGGCAGCAAGTGAAGAGTTCTGTCCTGGCGGTGTCACCTACTTGGGATTAAATGAAAGGAATATATTCCTTAGTCCTTCAGATTCTTCCTAATGCTTATGAACGCTTCAATTAGCTAGTGTGAATACAGTGTTGTTCTTTCTAGCTGAAGTGCATTTACACCTGTAGTTATAACAATCCAAACCGCAAAACTAATCTTCAGCATCAATCAACTGTGAGAGGTGTGTAAATTTGGGGGTCTGAGTGTAGAAAAGTTTGGAAAAGCACCTGATTGCACCTGCAGAAAAAAGTTGATTGGAATCTAAAAGATTGCTGGGAACTTGATCTACAGCTGAGCTTAGAGTCAAAGAGTAAATAATTACCTCATTTCTCCTATTTGGTGTTTTCCTCCAGCTCTATTCCATAGCACCAGGAGGATAAGAAAAAGGCTGGTGGTTAGATGCATCCATTAATATTCAAACTTTTTCCCAAAGGTTTCTCTAACAACTGCTTTAATTCAAGTTGATTGCTCTATCATCCTCACCTTTCTCTACAACTAATCCTCACTTCAACCTACCACATCCCAGTTCCATCTGCCACTATATTTTACCTCAAAGTCCTTCTTAATTATTTTGTGCATCTCTCTTCCCTGTTAAGAGTATTATGTGTAGGGAAACAATTTCTTAGGCTTTCTTGGAGTACCCCTTTAAGGCTGAGCAATTAGTATTACTTAAGATTCGTTAACTTGAAAATAATTTAAAATTATTATGGAATAGCTACAAACAAGCTATTTGAAAACAAAATCTTCTCTAAAATACTAGTGATAACTGTATGTGTCAAATCTAATTTCTGATTTATGTTCTGCTTCCAAAGAGCTGGATGGCATTGGACAAGTGATGTAACTCCTGTGAGCCTCCATTTTTTTCATCTGTAAAATGAATGGATTGGCTTAGATAATTTAAAAATTTTGCAATGATTTTTTTCCAACTCCAAGTGAACAAAGAGACTAATACTAATTGTTTAAAAACCAAAATAGGTAGATGCTATAAGAAATAAGAGAATCAAATTGGTTTATTCCTAGATCTACTATTACAATTTCATGGCACCGAGTATAAGACATATAACATTATTCTGTATCTAAATATTCTAAAATTGACTTTTTGTAGATATTCACAGAAACTTTATTTATAATAAAATAAAAAACTGGAAGCAATCCAAACATGTAGTTACTGGTTAACGGATAAACAAATTGTGATATATACAACGGAATGCCTTTCAGCACTAATTCCTAACAAGGAATTAGTCACTGACACATGCAGCAATATGAATGAATCTCAAACATTTGTGCTAAGTAAATGAAGCCACACACAAAGGCTACATTCCACTTATATGGAATTATAAGGAATTTTATGTAGAAAAAGGAAAATATAGTATTTCACAGGACAGAAAGCAGATTTTTAAGCGCCAAGCATAGATGATGGAGACTGACCAGAAAGGAGCACAATGGAACATTGTAGGTACTGGTATTATCTTGTATCTGCATTGTAGTGGTAGATTTTTGCATGTAAATAATGTCAAATATATGACTGGCAATTGGCATACCCTTTCAATGTCATGTCCCACTCCTCCTAGGTAGGAGATAAAGCATATGAAAAAATGATATGTCCTTCATCTCATTGCTGAGATTGAGAGTAAAAATATAAGTACATATTGCACTCAAAAAAACAAAAACAAAAACAAAAACCTCTCAACATTCATTGTCTGACCAAATGGGATTAGGGATAAAGAAAATGAATGTGGGTTTATTACTTAATAGGAAAGTCCTGAAGGTAGATGGTTGAGGGGGTTAGAATACATTTACTATGGCTGATTATGGAATTCAGATGGTACAGAGCAAAATATGAACAGATATAGTAGATGCAATGAAAACAAAAAAAAAGGTCTAATGGAAAAGAGGAAATAGGTGAGCCATAGGTGTAGGTTAAAGAAAGGTGCAGAAATATTATAAGTGATGACAAGGTTCCAAGTTTGTAGAAATGAAATTGAGATGTTCAGAGTAAGTATGTTAAGTCCATAAAAAGTAGAAGTTGAAGAGGCTAACATTTATTATAAAAGATGTGTGGGAAAAGAACCTTGAAGTCAAGTAATTAAATATTTGAAAAAAGATTAAAGAATAGGAAGGAAGTGAGTCTCTTGTAGGCAGCCTATAGCTGAGTCTTTCTTCTATATCCACTCAGTCACCCTCTGTCTTTTAATTAGAGCATTTAGTCCATTTACATTTAAAGTAATTATTGATAGGTATGTACTTATTGCTATCTTGTTACTTGTTTTATGTTTGTTTTTGTGGGGTTTTTTTCTCTGTTCCTTTCTTCGCTTGCTCTCTTCTCTTGTGGTTTGATGGCTTTCTTTAGTGTTATGCTTGGATTCATTTCTCTTTATTTTTTGTGTATCTATAATAGGTTTTTGATTTGTGGATACCATTAGGTTCATATATAACATCTTGTGCGTGTAGCAAGAATTTGATTTTTAAAGAAAATTTTTGTTCCAGTATTTTATGTTGTTGAAAGAAAAAACAATTTCTAAGAAACAAAATTCAGTTTTAAAAATAGATTTAGTGATAAAATATATCACTATGGAATTGAAAATGACTATTCAAAAATACAAATGTATGAATATTAATTATACCCATGATAAATCTCTATTTCACTTACATGAAGAATATATAATTTTAATAGAACGTCTCTTTAATAGATCAATTTGAAGCCTTTTGTAGCTAAATTTAAGTTTTCTGTCATTTTTACTTGATGATGAAGCTAAAAACTATCTATGGAGTTAGGTTGCTTTTCTCAGGGAAAAGTTGATCCAGATGGTGGTAATAGATAAGGAAATCTTATCCATATTAGAAAAGGATTAAGTAAATCTAATGAATTGCTTGGAGAGTGGAAACTAAGCTATAGTGTAGATAAAAGTTGAGGTTATTGATTTGCTCAAAGTGGAACCTAAAGGCCAAAGTAGAGATTAGGGATATATAGCATGAGCAACATTTTGTTCTAATCTACACGGCCCCACAATGAAGCATACCATTTCAAGAAGGAACTCAGCTTTGGTTCTCAGATGAGAGTGGTGAGATCAACTGTCAGAGATACTTTAAAAGGGATTCTCACTGTAGACAGGAAATTACAATTTCCCATATAGAAGTCTTTGATTCATAATAAAGTCTATGACAAGGAGACTAAGTAAAATCTAAGGATTTTATAAGATTATAATATATACTTTTTTATAGTACTAGAAACTAATCAGTTGCTTCATCCATATATATTTCATAATTATTTACTAAAGAAAAGTGAATTATTTATAAAAGTATTACAAAGGATGGATACTAATAATATCTACTGAATCTTAAGTCTTCACTACTTGCCAAGCAGTGTTCTGAGTGCTATACATTTAGAACACCTAATTGACAAAAATAAAAGTAAAATCCTAAAAACCATTTGAGGTATTACACTATGCCCATTTTACAGAAACAAAAACTGGGACCCAAAAAGATTAATAAGTTGGCATAACTAATAAATGAAAAGGCCAGAATTTGAATACCGATGGTGTGATCATAGATCATAACTCCGTTCATTATAGACACACAAGTCTTTTAATATGTATTTTTTGCTGAAGTCATCTCTTTTCCACTGATGTACTTATTCTAACATGGTTAAAGTAGAAAAGGAAGCAGGACAAATTATCTCAGCATCTGGATCACTGTCTGCTAGCTGCTTTGACAACCTTCATTAATCTTTCAGAATCTTCCTCCTGGTTATAGGATTTTTCAATTAACTAGCATGAATACGGAGAAGTGTCTTGACTAAATGAAGTTTATTTATACCTATAGTGTTACAATGCAGTATGGCAAAATGATCTTTAGCATCAATCAACTCCAACCCCACAAGATAAAATATTCCATCTACTAAGGTGAGGCAGAAGTAACTTTTACAAACAAAAGTTACCAGTTTCCTTTCTTTCTAACAAAAACTGAACTGGTAATTATCTATCTAAAAATCAGTTTTAAAGAAATAATCAGAATTATGAACAAAAATTTATGTAAAATATGTTATTTATAATAACAAAATTTCAAAATTCTCCAAATAACCCCACAAAAGTATAATGGTTACATAAAGAATTGTGGATCTATAAATAGATTTTCATCCACCCATTGAAAATCATGTTTTGAAAAATAGTTCATATCACCAAAAGAAATATCATTACATAATTATGGGGAGAAGGATCCCGATATATACAAAATATACATTAGAAGCATACATTCCAAAATATCACCAGTGATTATACCTTGGGTGGTGTGATTATAGGTGATTTTAATATTTCTTTTTGTGCTTCTATTTTCCAAATAATCTACAATATGTATATTGTGGGTTTTATAATAAAAAACTATATTAAAATAGAATTTCATACTTGCTTTTTGAGCAATAACATGATATGTACACTTTATACACTGTTCTATAAATAATGAGTATATGTAGAGAGCTTTATATTCAAACATATTTTAACATGCTATTTCATTTAGTTATTAAAAGAACCTATGAAGCTTCTGCTTCCAGCCAAGTTCAAATAACATATTGGATTTATCCTACTGCCTGAAGCAATAAGACAACTGAATAAAATACATAAAATAATGGTTTTGAAGACAATGGGCATCAGACAATGAAGGATATAAATTCCTGAAGAATAGAACTTAAATGAGATGATCCTGAAGATTGTCCCAGCTTACTGTCTTGAGAAGTTTCCAAGGCATGACAAGGGGTGGTGGGGAGGAGCCCAGGCAGAAGACAATGTTTCCCTAAGGTAAAATCATGGATTTGTGGGTCCAGGCACCAAAAAAGCTAAACTTCACGGGACGGAACACTGTAAAAAGAGCCACAGAGAGCAGAAACTCCAGAGATCCACAATGTGTGAGGAAACTGAGGCCCTAACGCCTAAAAAAGAGCTAGCCTAGAAGGGACAGTACCAAAGCTCACAGAAGGCTGGGAATAGTGCCTGTTCCCACCAGTCAAGCTGGGAAACATCACATTTAACAGAGTACTCATAAAGATTTTTTCTCAGTAGTGAAGCAAAATTAGTCCTGGACTAAATGCTGCTCTGTTTCCATACAACAAATCTTAAAGACAAGACCAAAAGATGAAACTGTTTCAAGTGATTTTATCGCATTCCAGAACACACCTCAAGAATATTTAGAGCAGTACAAAAATATCCAGTGCACAGCAAGGAAAGATCTACAATGTCCGGAGTCTAATTTTTTAAAAAGTAATAATAAGCTTGCAAAGAAGTCAGGGAAAATAATTCACAATGAGGAGAAAAATTAATAAATCAAAACTGATCCAGAACAGACACAAATGTTAGAATTAATGGACAAGGACACTAAAATTGTTATAATAACTGTATTCTATTTGTTCCAAAAATTAAGTACAAAAATAGGAAATATTTAAATGACTCAAAGTAAACATCTAGAGATGAAAATACAGTGTTGAGAAGAAAAATACTGGAAGGGATAATTAGCAGATCAGAACATGGAGATATAGCAATAAAACTATCCAAAATGAAAAACACAGAGGAACGAAAGAAATAAAAAGAATAAGCACAGTGTTAGTAAACTGTGGGGAAAATTCACATGATGTGATATACATATAAGAGGAGTCCCAAAGCAGAGGACAGAGACAGAGAGTTATTAAAAAATCCCCCCAACAAGTCCAAAATTTCGAATTATTTTAAAACTATAAACCCACACATGCATCTGAAACACCAGAAATATGGAAAAAACTACACTAGGTACAAATTCTAAACACAATTTTAGCAAATCAAATATAATAATATATAAAAGGATAATAAATCATAATGGAGTAGAGTAGTCCCAGGAATACAAGGTTAATTTCACTTTTGAGAGCAATCAGTGTAATTCATCACAGTAACTGATTAAAAATAAAATCATCCATATGACCAGCTGTGATGAGCAGATTCTAGGATGGTTCCCAATATCCTGACCAGAAGACATTTCACACCTGTGTGTAATTCCCTACCTTTGAGTGTGAACAGAATCTGTGGCTTCATTCTAATGTATAGAATGTTGCACAGATGAAAGGATGTATGTGATTATGTGTATATGATTACATCACATAAAATTGTGATATCAGTTAACAGACACTCTTCGCTGCTGGCTTCAAAGAAGAAACTGTCGTGTTGTTTGTTGCCATTGGGAGAGGGCCACTCAGAGAGATGCTTATGGCAGCTTTCAGCTAACAGCCAGCAAGAAAGTGAGGGCCTCTGTCCTCCAACCTGCAAGCAACTGAATACTTCCAGCAAACATTTGACTTTGGATTTGAATTTGAATACAATCCTTTCTGATTGTAGCCTCACATCAGAGTAGCCCAGGCCTATACTTTGACTGCAGTCTTGTGAGCCTCTGAAGCAAAAGACTAAGCTAAGTCAGCAAGGTCCATACTCCTGATTCACCCAAATTGTGAGAAAATAAATATGTGTTGTTCTAAGCTGCTAAGTTTGTGATGTTATTGTCAGATAGCAATAGACAAATAAAACATCATCTCAATAGATGCAGAAAAAGCATTTGACAAAAATCCATCTATTTCTGATTTTTTAAATGACAGCAAATTGAGAATAGAAGGGAACTTCCTCAGCCTGATAAAGAACATCTACAAAACACCTACAGATAACATCATAGTTAATGGTGAAACACTGAAAGGCAAGAATGTCCACTCTCATCCCTTTTATTCAAGATTGTATCAGAAGTTCTATCCACTGCATTAAGATAAGAAAAAGAAATAAATGTCATCTAGATAAGAAAGGAAGAAGTAAAACTGTTAATTAGCAATCAACATGATCATCAACATAGACACAATACTATTTACATTAACATCCCAAAATGAAACAGATTTCAAAGTAAATCTAACAAACTATGCACAAAAACTATATGAGGAAAACTACAAAACTCTGATAAAATAAAAGAAGAACTAAGTAAATGGAGAGATATTCCACATTTGTAGGTAAGAAGACAATACTGTCAAGATGTCTTCCCACATAATCTACAAATTAAATGTAATCTCAGAATCACAGCAAGTTATTTTGTGGACATCAACAAACTGATTCCAAAGTTTATATGGAGAGACAAAAGAGCCAGAATAGCCAACACAATTTTGAAAGAGAAGAACAAAGTTGGAAGACTGACACTACCCAACTTCAGTATTTACTATAAAACCCCAGTAACCAAGATAAGACTGTTAGCAAAAGAATTAGCAAAAGAATTGCCAACATAGATCAATGGAACGGAATAGAGAGCACAGAAATAGACCCACACAAATAGAGTCTTAATATCTGTCAGCTTTGACAAAGGAACAAAGGCAATATATTGGAGCAAAGACAGTCTTTTCAATAAATGGTTGAAACAACAGGACCTCCATATGCAAAACAAAACAAACAAACAAATAAAGAAAGCTTAGGCACAGAACTTCTATTCTTTGTTAAAATTAAGTCAAAATGGATCTTATACCTAAATGTGAAATATAAAACTATAAAACTTCAAAATGATAAGAAAACCTGGGTATGGCGATGACTTTTTTGAAAAATGAAGGAAAAATGTTAGAGGCATGAAAGAAAAAATAAATAAGCTGGACTTCATTAATATCAAAAACTTCTGCTATGCAAAACACACTGTCAGAAGAATGAGAAGGCAAGCTACATATTGGTAGAAAATATTTGTTCAAGACACATCCGATAAAGGACTATTATCCAAAATATACCAAGAACTCTTAAAACTTAACAATAAGAAAATAAACAACCCAACTAAAAAAATGGGCCAAAGTTCCGAGCAGTGCCTCACCAAGGAAGAGCATACAAAAATATGCTCAACATAATATGTCCTTAGGGAATTGAAAATTAAGACAATAATGATATACCGCAGTTCACCTATTAGAATGGCCAAAATCAAAAACACTGACAACACCAATGCTGGTGAGGATGTGGAGGAACAGGATCTCTCACTCATTGCTGGTGGGAATACAAAATGGTATAGCCACTTTGAAAGACAGCTTGACAATTTCTTACAAAATTAAACATACTCTTAACATACTGTGCAACAAGTGTGATTCTTGGTATTTATCTACAGGAGTTAAAAACTTATCCATAAAAATTTGCAATGGAGGTTTATAGCAGCTTTATTCATAATTGCCAAAACCTGGAAGCCACCAAGATGTCTTTCAGTAGGTGAGAAGGTAAATAAATTGTGGTAGATCCAAACAACAGAATATTACTTAGTGATAAAAATGAACTATTAAGCCATGAAAAGACATAGAGAAATCTTAAGTGCATATTATTAAGTGAAAGAAGCCAGTCTGATAAGGCTGACATGCTGTATGATTCCAACTATAAGACCTTCTGGAAAAGGCAAAAATATGGAAATGTTTTAAAGGTTAGTGGTTGCCAGGAGTTGGGTGGTGAGTAGGAAAGAACTGACAGAGCACAGATAATTTTTAGGGTAGTAAAACTAGTCTATATGATACTATAATAGCAGTACATGTCATTAGACATTTGCCAAAGCCCTTAGAATATACAACATTAAACATAAACTATGGACTTTGAATGATAAAGATGTATCAATATAGGTTCATCATTTAACATATGCACCACTCTGGTAGGGGATATTGATAATGGGGGAGGCTATGCATGTGTTGGGGGAGGAGAAGTAGGAAATCTTGTGGCTTATGTTTAATTCTGCTTTAAAAAATAAAGTTTAAGGGGTGCCTGGGTGGCTCAGTCAGTTAAGCCTTGGACTTCAGCTAAGATCATGACCTCACGGTTTGTGAGTTGGAGCTCCGCATTGGGCTCTGTGCTGACAGCTCAGAGCCTGGAGCCTGCTTCAGATTCTGTGTCTCTGTCTCTCTCTGCCCCTCCCCTGCTCATGCTCTGTCTCTCTTTCTCTCAAACATAAATAAATGTTAAAAAATTTTAAAATAAAGTTTATATAGGGACTCCTGGGTGGTTCAGTGAGTTAAGCCTCCATCTCTTGATTTTGGCTCAAGTCATGATCTCACAGTCATAAGATCAAGCCTCATGTTGGGCTCCACAGTAAGTATGGAGCCTACTTAATACTCTCTCTGTCTCTCCCTCTGCCCCTCTTCCCCACTTGCATGCATTGTCTCTCTCTCTCTCTCTCTCTCTCCTGTCTCTCAAATAAATAAATAAATAAAGTTCATTTTTAAAAAATCCTCCTCCTCCCAATATAAAAGCATGTTGATTGGCTTTTGTGTCTTCATAGCATAGGTTCTGGGTTAATTTTAACATATGATGAAATTTACAAGTTGACAAATCTTCATACCTTAATTTATACTGGGATTCAAATTATAGTTATACCTGAGAACCCAATAAGTTTCAATAATGTATACTGTATACAGTCAGGGTAGTCACCATACATAGAATACAGGACAAACAGGTAAGATTCACCTTGGCCATCAGAAGTATTGCATGCCTAAATTCTCCATAGCCATAGCAGCCATTGTCCTAAAATATTTCAGGATGGGCATGGGCACTCAGACCCAGCAAGTGATAAATTTAAATAAAATTAATCTTTAGAACTTACAATCAGCTTGATAAAATTGGATTCCATGTACCCCCTGGTCAAAAATAATTAATGTGGTCTAATGTAAATTAAAACAGAGCCTTTAAGGATTGAAATGTATTATACAAGACCTATTTAGAAAAGAAGTAAAGACACTCATTTCACTTCTCAGAATATACAATACTGGGTTCTTGAATAAGGCATTCAGTAGAAATTTCACCTCCCTTAGCAGTCTCAGGTTTCAGACCTCATAAATGCCAGACCTGGCTGGAATAAGTTCAAATGTAATTAAATAAAACATGATATATTTCAATTGTCAGTCAAATATCAAAGGTGAATGGTAGTAAAGAGTCTGACTCGATTCTTTTATTTTTGATTATTGACAGCTTTCAAATCCTACTCTTCCCCCCACACATGCCTTCTCTTGTCCCGCTTCTGAGCAAGCCCAGGTGTCCCTTCCTGCAATGCTTACACCGGGCAAGCCCCAGCCTCTTTACTCACTCTTTACCTCACTTCAGCCCCACTCCCAAACCGCAACAGAACTCAAAGCCAGTCACGCCCTCCTTGCTCTCCCTAAAGCTATTTTCAGACCTAGTTGAGAGCTTGCTCTGCTCTCCTCAGAAAGACTGTGAATAACAAACTCTTCATACCCTCTTGACACATTTGTGGCATTATCAGTCTCAACATTAAATCAAATTATGAGTAGAGAGTTGAGCCCATTTCCCATGGGATGACCATGATATGCACCAAGCCAATATTCTTAAAATCAGTAAATGAAGAGAAAGAATCAAACATTCATGCTCATTTCCCTATATCAGTTATATTCCAGAATAACAAAAATGCAGAAAAAATGAAAGAATGAGAAGCAACATCATACTGCAGCTCTCATGGCATACTGGGTTTAGACAATAATCATCAATGACTGTGAAAACCATTGGATGAAAGGTTGATGGGAAACTTTGTGAAAGATATATGGGGCTGGAACCATCTGAACTGGATTTATAACCTTAATAGCCCTTAAAGAGAGACAACCAATTAATACATGGATCCTGATGAACTCAATAGGAAATGCACAGCACAATCTGTTCAATATTCTTACCAAAATTGTAATGGGAATCTAATCAAGCTTTTAGATTTAACTACTAACTAATAGAAAATGTGGTGGGTAGAGAAACTTGTTAAATGTCACCCTGAGACAAATTAGTGAAATATAGTATATGAAAATTCCATCAGAAAAATCAACGGGCTTCTTCCAAAAAAAAAAAAAATGGCATTAAAATGAGAAAGGGAACTATTATAGTTAAGATATACTAGCCTATTATAACATGTAGACTTTGTTTCATCCTAATTCAAGCAAATCAACCATATACTATTTTGAGTTAATCAGGGAAATTTGTACACAGACTGGACATTAGATGATATTGAGAAATAATTGTTAAATACGGTAGATGTGATAATGGTGATGATTTTTTAAAGGGCTTATCTATTATAATACAGACTGTGGAAAAGGGAATGTAATGTGAGGAAGGAGGAGAATGTCAGGGATACATGCTACTGAAAATTATTAATGTCTTACCTGAGACCTACTAACTGGGTAGGAAGGGAAAGGAAGCATTCTCCACATGAAAGAAATAGCACATGGGAAGCTGTGAATATCAGAAAGACCACAGTGTAGCCAAGAAACCAAAAGATACAGTATAACTGTATTGCAGAGCTTGAAAGGCAAGAGGTAAGTGGGAACACTGAGAAGTAATTGGAAACTGTGTCATAAAGGGCCTTAAATATTATGATTAGGAGTGATTTTAACCAGGGAGAGGACATAATGGAGGATTTTAACCTCCATTTCACCACTAATATCAGTAACCACTGGAGGATTTTAACCAGGAGGAGGACATAATGATGTTTCTGCTTTAGAAATGACACTTAAACTGTGTTGTGTGGAATGGATAGGTAGGGTAAGATTTAAAACAAGGGACAATGAGTTAAAAGGCTTTTCAAGAGTACATACGTGAAGAAAATGACAGTACAGTTGACGAGGAAAACTTTAACAATATGAAATAGAAGGAACTGGCAAGACTTAGTCATTGTATGTGAGGGTCTTTGGGGTTCAGGAAAAAATGTAGACAAGGATAATCCCAAAGTTTCTAGTTTATGGTAATAAAGAGTAGCATTTTTCTTAAACTGAGATAAGGAATGGAGAATAAAGAGCTGATCTTGGAACAAAGATCATTTGCAGCCACACTGAATTTGAAATGTCTTCAACACACATAAGTGGAGAGCTACCCAGTAGTCAGCTGGACATACGAGTTGGAAACTCAGGGATATATCTTTGACAATCATCAACACATACAATGTACTTAAAACCATACGAGTGAATGAGAAGGCCTGGAAGAGTGTGCATGGAAAGAAGAAAGTTGATTAAAAAACAAACAAACAAACAAAAAAAAAAAAAACCCTCAAGAATATGTAACTAAGAACTAAGGAGGAGAAAACTCATTTTAAATCATCTGATTCCAAAGTCTTGCACTTACAAATGGCCACTATCTTGTTAAGTTAACCAAGAACAGGTATTATGTCTTGTGTGTTTGTGTTTCATTATTATTTTTAATTTATTATAAAATATGCAAGGGGTTGCATGATTATACTACTTTTTTATCTATTTTCTTGTCAAGTATATTTTGCTTTTATAAACCATGCCACTATGAATATTCTTCCATCATGTCTCCTTGGGCACATACACAACATCTTCCTTATCCAGAAGTTGGGTACATATGCAAAAGTTTCCTTAGGGTATGTATCTAAATGTGGAATTCATAGGTTGAAGGTATATTGGTCAGTGTTCCATTGTAGGAAACAGAAACAACTCCAATTATTTAAGGAGAGAAGTATGACATATAGAGTATTAAGTGATTGCAAAATCATTGAAGGAGCAGAAAGACTAGGCCCCAGACCTCTGGGAATGACTCAGAACCATGCCATCAAATGAACCCATCCAAAGAATTTCACCATGGCTACAACCAAGAAGATAGGAAATCAATAGGCCATTACTGGAACCATTAAATTGGAAAACAAACCACTGTCACTGTCCCAGGATCAGGAAACCATAACCTCTGAACTACAGCTATCTCTTAACTCTGATGAACCTAGTGACTTGACATTTGCTGCTGCAACAAAATAAAAAACGAAAACTGAACCAATGTCTGCATGATTTTGCCTGCCATCCGAAACAGTACTTCAGGAACTGCCCCCCTATCATTTCTACTCTTTATAGATTGCCCAACTATGTCAGTTGACAAAACCTAATGTGCCTCTAGATGTCTAACTTCATGAGAGTCTGAGAAATGTTGATTGCAGCTCTCAAACTTTGACAGAACAGAATGGCACAGGGCACCAACGTGGAAATGAATGTTGCGGCGCCTTCATTATTTCCACCACATAGTATCTGTGCATCTTAAACTTGACCACACATTGTGAAATGGATCTCCATCTTAATCAATGTGAGCTATCATAACAAAATACAATAGTTTGGGTGATTTTAACTACAGAAATTTATTTCTCACCGCTCTGGAGGCTGCCAAGTCAAAGATGAAGGTGCCAGCCTTTTGGTTCTTGGTAAGAGCTGTCTTCCTATCTTACAGATGGACACCTTCTTACTGTGATCTCATATGGCAGAGTCCTTGTATCTCTTCCTCTTCTTACAAGGACTCTAATCCCATGGTGTGGGGGTGGGGAGGGCATTGTCAACATCTCATCTAAACCTGAGTACTTCCCAAAGGGCTCACCTCCAAATGCCATCGCGTTGGGGGTTACAGCTGCAGCATATGAATTGGGAGGAAAACATTCAGTCCATAACAATCCCCTATGTGGTTTATCAATATGTGTTTCAACTACTAGTTATGACTGCTCCTGTGGTTCAGCATCCTCTCCAACACATGGTATCTTCGAGGGTTTTTTATCTATCTAATAGGTGCAAAATTACATCTCATTCTGGTTTTAATTTGCATTTTGCAATTACTTGTTAGGCTGAACATATTTTTACATGTTTGGGCATTTTAATTTCTTCTTAAGTTGAGATATCTTATCATGTTTTTCTATTGGGTTGTTAATCTTTATTATAATGATTTATAGGCAGTCTTTGTAAATCCTGCTTCCTAATTCTCTTCTGGTTATATGCATTGAAATTATCTTCTAGTATATGGCTTACACTTTTCCTTTTCTGTTATTGTTATTATGATATACTTTTTAACATTTTAATTTGTACATAATAAAACTTAATTTTTTCTTTATAGTGTATTCTTTTGGGGTCCTATTTATTATATACCACTCCTAGAATTATTAGAAAAGATTTTTCTTTTTTATTTTTTTTTAATTTTTTAATATATGAAATTTACTGTCAAATTGGTTTCCATACAACACTCAGTGCTCATCCCAAAAGGTGCCCTCCTCAATACCCATCACCCACCCTGCCCTCCCTCCCACCCCCCATCAACCCTCAGTTTGTTCTCAGTTTTCAACAGTCTCTTATGCTTTGGCTCTCTCCCACTCTAACCTCTTTTTTTTTTTTTTTTTCCTTCCCCTCCCCCATGGGTTTCTGTTAAGTTTCTCAGGATCCACATAAGAGTGAAACCATATGGTATCTGTCTTTCTAGAAGAGATTTTTCTAACAGAGTAGTTCTTGATAACATCTAAAAGATCTAAAGATTTAATTTGTACAGTAGGTTTTATTAATCTACTCATATTAACTCTTGGGTATGATGGCAGGTAGGAATCCAATATATATTTTATTCCTTATGGGTGAATCATTGTTTGAGTACCATTTTTTCTAACCTTTTCTTACTGATAGGAAATGCCACCTTTGTCATAAATCAGGTTTCTGAGTCTGATTCTGAGGTCTCTATTCTATTTGTCTATTCCAGCACCACACATAAATGTCTTAATAGCTTGATAATATTTTACCTTGAAGTCTATTTTGTCTGATTTTAATATAGCAGCCTCATTTTTTTAATATTTGTCTATTGTACATTTTTATTATTTCACCTCCAATATTTGTCTTTCTATTTAAGTATGTTGTTTTTCTTAATAACATATAACATATAGTTGGGTTTTTTTCAAATTCAAGTTCGACTACTTTTTTAACTGGCAG
The DNA here is from genome assembly GCF_018350215.1 of Panthera leo. NCBI lineage: Eukaryota > Metazoa > Chordata > Mammalia > Carnivora > Felidae > Panthera > Panthera leo. The sequence continues at coordinate 90,663,482 of NC_056686.1, forward strand.
TTTAATCTAGTCACATTTATTGTGATCATAGTTATATTTGGACATTGTCTCATTTTGTTACTTCTATTAGCCTTATTTCTATTCTTTGGTATTTGTCATTTCCTACCTTCTTTTGGATTCATCAATTTTATTTTTTACTACAATTATAGCTATTATTATTCCATTTCCTTCCCTACCTGGTTTGAGAGTTGTTCCCTCCATTTTTATTATTTTCATGTTTATAATCTCCTTTAAGCAGTTTGACATGTGTAACCAATGATTAAAATGGGAGTCTTTCTCTCTTTAGAATTTCAGCTTAGAAAACCCCAAGACCACAGCCAATAGACACAAGTACTTCCATAATAGATTCTGTACATTTCTCAGTGCTTATCAAAATAAGAGTACTCTTAAACTCCTTTATCTATTTCACCTATCCCCCCATCCACCTCCTCACTGACAACCATCAATTTGCTCTCTATAGTTAACAGTCTGTTTTTTGTCTCTTCCTCTGTTCATTTGTTTTGTTTATTAAATTCCACATATGAGTGAAATCATATGGTATTTGTCTTTCTCTGACTTATTTCACTTAGTGTTCTATCTTCTAGGCCCATTCATATTGTTGCAAATGGTAAGATTTCATTCTTTTTTATGGCTGAGTAATATCCATATATATATGGATATATATACACACATATATATACTCATATATATGTATATGTATATGTACATACACATATGTATATGTACATACATACACATATGTATATGTACATACACATATGCATATGTACATACACATATATGTACATATACATATGTGTATGTACATATACATATGTATATGTACACACACATATATATGTATATGTACATATATATATATGCCACATCTTCTTTATCCATTTATCTATTGATGGACAGTTGGGTTTCTTCCATATTTTGGCTCTTGTAAATAATGCTGCAATAGACATAACGATGCATACATCTTTTTGAATTAGTGTTTTCATTTTCCTTGGGTAAACAGCCAGTAGTGGAATTACTGAATCATATGGTAATTCTATTTTTAATTTTTTGAGGAACCTCCATACTATTTTCCACAGTGATGGCACCAATTTGCATTCCCACCAATATGTACAAGTGCAATAGATGCAAGTATCTCCATATTTAAAAACAGATATGTTAGATCATCTATGAAGAATCTGTAAACCTGTTCTGCTACCACATAGGCTACCTCCAGGCCATATGAGAGAAGGCCAGGGATTCATTAGCAGTAGATCAGAATTGGAAAGTTCATTGGAAGATGTTGTCTTTGCAGTGCTGTTCACTTTCCCTTTGCCCCATCTTTACCAAGCCAAGTGAGTTGGAATTAGGGGCCACTTACACAAACACTTGGAAAACTAATTCGTTACACTTGGAGTTTGCAGATCACGAAGCTGCTGGAACCTGACTCTCTCTTGAGAAGTCTGAAGGCAGATGCTACATGGAGCCACCCTGATGTCAGGGCACATAGATTGGGCTTTGGTGCAGAAAGTTGTCACTTGGCCTCATGGATCTGTGGAAAGCCAAACTCGTGTGGTTTTTTAAGCAAACCCCCCTTACCCTAGAGGCTCAAGAGGGGCAAAGTAACCCAACAGGAAAATCTGTGAAGGATGAACTACCAGAAGACAGAGCCTGAAGAGAGAGAGATAACATCTCTCTGGTGGTAGAAAGAGCATTTCCCATGTTAGGGCATGAGGAGGAAGAGTTCCCTCATGACGAAGAGTCTCTGAAAACCCACAAAACAGCCACATAAGAGAAGGGACCAATATTTATGTGTCTGCTAAACAGAAGGTCCATCACATTGGAACCTAAAAAACACTGGAGTTAAAACCTAAAATGTGATATTAAATGTTTATTACACTGAAGAATAGCAATTTGCTCTAATCAACAGACAAAAATGTGGAATATCCATTGGAATCTAATACTCCAACTATTTCTTACTTTTTTTCCTCTGTCCCGGTCACTTTCTTAAAGATGTACCTCATAGGCTACAAGCAGCAAATATTTTACAGATGATAAACAGGAAGTTGTCTGTTTGACAGTGTATTTTTAAGTTTGTTTATTTATTTTGAGAGAAAGCACAAGCTGGGGAGGAGCAGAGAGAGAAAGACAGAGAGGAGAGAGAATCCCAAGCAGGTTCCATGTTGCCAATGCAGAGCCCAACTCAGGGCTCTATCTCATGAACTGTGAGATCATGACCTGAGCCAAAATCAAGAGTCAGATGCTTAACTGACTGAGCCACCCAGGCACCCCTGCCAGTGTATTTTTAACGGTTCTGCCAAGACACGGGAGTTAAATCTAAAAGCTTTGCTTCTCTCTTTAAAACTTTGGTCCCTCCCTCAGTAGAGGATGTGCTTACTAGCCTGCACTTGACATTTCCCTGCCTATCCCTACTCTTACACACCCAAATTCTTGAATTTAACACACCTGCTTATTGCCCAGAAAAATTCTTCAAATGGCCAATTTACCTTATTACAATACAGCTGCTGTAGGGAAAGATTTTTATAGCTGATGGCCAAGAGCTGACTGAATCTTTAATTGTTTGTTTGATTGTGGATGGCAAGATATTTTTTTATAAAATAAATGGGTAACTAAATAGATGCTTTCTAAAAAGCCTTCAGTTTCCTCTATATTTCTTAAATCATTAATGGAGTCTTTGCTTTTTAATATGAAGATCATCCAAAGAGCTAAGAACACATGATGTTCTCTAGTGCTACACACTTTCACAAATTAAACATGGACCCCTGCGTCATGGACTGACTCAGTGATGAAGGAAGGGTAATGCAATTGTTGTGGCCACCACTTAGCTGCAGCCATTACCAGCCAGTCACCATCATTGCCAATGTTCTGTTTTTTCTTTTAGGCTCTTTTCTGAAATCTGAAACTTAATTGACATTTTCTAAAGTATAAAGCTTCCAATAATCCTTGGCTCATTTTGGTGTGAAATTAAACTCTTCAAACTGTGTGTGGATCTAGGCTAGATTCCAGCTTCTTATATTCCCTATCCCTATCCATCCTCGAGAATCCTCCTCACTACCACAGTTTCCTTATGGGGAAATCCCTTTGGCTTGACTTATTCCTTCTTGCCTAATGTACAAATGCCAGGTGGCCTTCTTCCCAGGCTTAATCCATTTGCCAACTCTTTCTGTCAACTTTTGAGAAGGACAAAGTAGGGGAATCCTTCCTCCCTGTAACTTTGGAAATGTTGTAAGATTGTTTTTAAAGAAGATCAAAGTGAAAATATCTGGGATCTCTAAACTTTCTGTCAATCTTCTGATTGTCTCTGTAATTAGTTGAAATCAAGTGCTACAATACCAGTAAATCCCTGACAAAACTGTAAAATAACAATGGAGCTAGCCTTGGAGGTTTCACTTATGTGTAAGATATAACAAAGTTGAAAAGGAAGAGCCCAACCAAGTATAAACTAAAAAAAAATTTAAGCTATTTTTTTCTAACTTGTGTGATTTGTAAAAGAGTGAGGATTGATTTGAATTTTGAGAGTAAGTAAATCATTGCTTTAAGTTCCCAGCACACAGAAACAGAATCATAACAAAATAGACACAAAAGGTCATCATTGATTATGAGATTGTGATTCTGTTTGGGGACTCTTTCACATAGATATGCTAAACGAAACAAAAAAAATTGTTTAAAATTTAAACAGAAGCATTAAATACCAACACAGTGAAGTTCTTCTCCCAGAAATTTTCTGGGAAATTTTATTTCCATCCACAAACCATAGATTGAGACAAAATCAGTGTTTCTGCTTCCAAGGAAAACAATTGTTGCCTAAAACGTTCCTGTAGTTCTCAAACTGAGTCATTGTTGCTCTGCTTTACATCACTTACTTGGCTGTGTCTGAATCATATGTCCTCCTTCTCATTTTCTAATCCTTTAAGGTTGACTGATATCTTATGCTAGGAGAGGCCAGACCGCAATTACAAATAATTTCTTATTCCAGTATTAGGTCAGGATTGGCATAGTTTTCTTCCATGTGGTAACTCAAAGATCTAGTTGCTTCCATCTTTTTTTTAAATTATTTTTTGATGTTTATTTATATTTTGAGAGAGAGAGAGAGCACAAGCAGGGGAGTGACAGAGAGAGAGTGAGAGAGAATCCAAAGCAGGCTCCAGGCTTTGAGCTGTCAGCACAGAGCCCGAGGCAAGGCTCAAACTCACAAGCCACTGAGATCATGACCTGAGCCAAAGTCGGATAATCAACCAACTGAGTCACCCAGGCGCCCCATAGGTTGCTTCCATCTTATAGCCATGTAATCCAGAACATGCAGGCTCTAAGGTTACCACAGCAGGAAATCATAAGGATGAGGTAGCTCACTGGCTCTTTTTCATCCTGCAAGGGGTACACTCACCTTTCACTGGCTACGATTGTACATGCCAGAGAGGCTAGGAAGGATAGAGGAGTGCATGAGTAGTAGTGGAGAGCTCATCATTTCTTTTTTTTTTTTTTAAGCTTATTTATTTTGAGAGAGAGAGAGAGAGAGAGAGAGAGTTGGGGGGGAGGGGCAGAGAGAGAGGAAAAGATAGAGAATTCCGAGCAGGCTCTCCACTATCAGTGAGGAACCAGATGTGGGGCTCGAACTTCCAAACTGTGAGATCAGGACCTGAGCTGAAGTCAGACGCTTAACTAACTGAGCCACCCAGGTGCCCCTAAAACTCCTCATATCTGATACAAGAGTGAAATTCTGAAGATATGTTCACACTTTCTCTCTTAACCTGAGATTTCCTAATGTTACAGTTTTGTTCATTGTGAAAGAGCATTGTGTGTGTGGTGTGTGTGTGTGTGTGTGTGTGTGGCTTCATTACAATCTTAGAATCTCTTACTCTTAGAGTACGTTGAATTTCCCAGTAACCTGGTAACACAGTTTTTAGTAAAGTTTACTTTTGTCAAGATAATTTGAGTTAGGCTGAAGACAGGGTGGAGGTGAGTAGCTTGTCAGTTGAAGCCTGGCTGCCTCGTTTTTCATGGACAAAGGAAATGAAATGTGGGGCTCAGGCAGGAGGGGTTCTTTTAATTTATGTAAAGAATTTGTCATGTAAGTCTAGCTCTACGGACGCAAAAGAGTTAAAAAAGACAAAGTCCTGATGCACATTGTTAGAATGCACCACTGTAAATCTACCACGTGTTATTACTTGCCAACATATATTTTTCATGTTTTAATAAATCACAAAACAGCGTTCACAGTCTGAGTCTCTTGGAAAAAGTAGAAAACAGTTATCATGCTCTTTCAGAGAATGAATTCTCATCAACCAGCCTAGCGACCAGCTTAAGCAAAACTGAATATGAAATTGCCAATACAGTACAGGAGGAAATGTGTGCTGTTATATTAAAAACATCTTCATTTCATGTGGGTAGCACCCAGAACCACCAATGGATGATATTCAGCCTGAGTTAAAATGGACGCCAGCCTAGAATGGAGAGAATATGCAGAGAAAAGGAAAAACAATAGCAGTTCAACTAAATTACTCTAGTGTGACACGATGTTCCCTGAGGTTAGTTCAGCTGGCTCACCTATGCAGATCATCATCCTTGCTGACTTAGTTCACGTCTAAAATGTGAGCAAACTGATAAAGAATAAACCGTAGGAAGGCCCTCCTGTCACATATGTAAAAGAATGCATGTAATTCACTGGGCCACAGGGGTCCCACTAAGTAAGTCACAGCCCTGAAAAATGTTTCAAAATATACTATGGCATCTAGCTAGTTTGTTTAGTTTGGTTAAATATTGGAATTCTTGATGCCATTCACACACATACACACACACACACACACACACACACACACACACACACGGATGAAAGATTATACATTTAACTAGCAGTTCTCAACTTGGGGTGATTTTCTCCCCCAGGGCACATTTGGCAATTTCTTGAGAAATATTTGGTTGCCAAAACTGTATGGGTGCTCCTGGAATCTAGTAAGTAGAGGCCAGGAGTGCTGCTAACCACCCTACAATGCACAGAACAACCTCCATAACAAATAATTATCCAGTTCAAAATTTAAATAGTGCTAATGTTGAGAAACCTTCATCTCCATTGTTAATAATAATGTTTCTGAGTAATAAAATTAATAGTCATTGCTGTCCCTTCTTTGTGATTTTCTGTATTCTGGATTATTTATAGAAACTAGGTGCTTGTTTTGTTTTTTATTAATCAGAGTAAAGGAAATTCCATTTGAAAGAAATAATTATTTAATCTATTTGAATAAATTTAAATCAAAGATACTCAGAAAACCTTGGGAATAGGTAGATAGATGATATTGTTCTATTATGTGACCTTTCAATTCTAGTAAATTTGTGCTGCTCTCTGCTATAACAGCTATTCCCTAACTTCTCAGAATTGCATTGTTGTAATTTTATAACTAAATTTCCTGTTTTCCCAACATCATTTATTGAAGGCTGTCTTTTCCGCATTGTACATTCTTACCTCCCTTGTTATAGATTAATTGACCTTATAGGTGTGGGTTTATTTCTGAGCTTTCTATCCTGTTCCATTGATTTATGTGTCTATTTTTGTGCCAGTACCATACTGCTTTGATTGCTATGGCTTTGCAATATATCTTGAAACCTGGGATTATGATATTTCCAGCTTTGTTCTTCTTTCTCAAAATGGCTTTGGCTATTTGATGATACATTTATCATGGTAAGCATTGAGTAATGTACAGAACTGTCAAATCAGTACATTGTACACCTGAAAATAATAGAATATCCTGTGTCAATTATGCTTCAACAATATTTTTTTAAAACCTGAATTTCCTATTTATCATTCTTTTTTTAATGTTTATTTTTGAGAGAGAGAAACAGAGAGACAGAGCACGAGCAGGGGAGGTGCATAGAGAGAGGGAGACACAGAATCTGAAGCAGGCTCCAGGCTCTAAGCTGTCAGCACAGGGCCTGATGCTGAGCTTGAACTCAGGAGCATGAGATCATGACCTGAGCCAAAGTCGGTCACTTAACCAACTGAGCCACCCAGGTGACCCTCCTATTTATCATTCTTAAAGTGAGCCCATGATGTGGAAAGAATTCAAGCATCAGGTGGTAACTGGTCTGATCAGAAATTGGAAAGACAATTCCTCATTATCCTGAACTATCCCAAACATTGTGAGATTTCTATCATCTCTGAATCCCTACCTACTAACTGCCCATTGGGCCCCTTCCATTCAGTCATATTAACAATGAAAAATGCCCAAATACATTTCAAATAACCCTGGCTTTGAATCAGTTGACTAAGTGGTTTTAATGGTTTGTTCTAATCTTATGATTCTTTCATCTCCCACATACCAAATGAAAAAACAAACAACAGAACAAAACAAAAACAAAACAAAAAAATAAAAAAATAAAAAAATTAAAAGCCTGTCCTGATTCTTCCATTTCAATAAGACATGCTCCTGAAATAGAATCATCAATATTCTCAGACTTCTCATGTTGAAAAAATGTCATTTTATAAATATACTTGGGCTTTGATCAATTAAACCAAACTAAATTGGAGAGACAAAACAATAGATCATAACTAAAGTTCTAAGTGCAGCCAGTGGAACTGAATGTTTGTTAATAAATGTTGACATAGTGTGATTGGTAAGAGCATTTTCATAAATTTGACATTTCTTTCTACTGTTATTATCTTGAATTTCTGCCTGATTGCTTCTAATTTCCAAGTCCTAAAGCAATTGCTATAAATAGCCAAAATTTCCTAATCTCCATGACATATTTTAGTCAGGTGCATTATTGTCTAAAGAGTTACTTTTAGCAATACTGCTACAGAATATCATAACTACATTTTGGTACTATTCTGAGTAGAATACTAAAACTTCCATATTTTAAAAAATCAAATTTTATAAAATATTAAAGTAAAATTGTATTCCATGACGAGGATTTTTTTTCCTAGACAAATTGTAATTCCACAGATTTTTTTAAAGTGACCTTGAATTTATTTTATTAAGGTACAATCAAACCCTTTCCAAGCTCATTTTTTGCATATTTCAGTTGGCATGGAAGGCAAGCAGTGAATGGCAAAAAAATTGATCACCTAAATTGGACTACTAGAAATATATTGGACTGAGTTGAAAAGGAGACTGACTATCTTAAGTTAGAGTTACAAGCAGAAGAGAAGAAAAAGAAATAGTAGTTCTTAAAAAGATGGACTGGTAAGCAATTAACTGTCTACTTAAGCCAATAACAGTGGCACACTAGACTATTAGGAAGTTCATTTATTTCAAAAAGAGTGGTGATGTTTTGATTGAAGTCCACAGCTTTCCTAGGGCACATAATTTATTTTTTTTTCAATATACGAACTTTGTTGTCAAATTGGTTTCCATACAACACCCAGTGCTCATCCCAAAAGCCTAGGGCACATAATTTAAATTCTTTTAAATACATAACATATATGACAGGTAAAATTTAGAGAAAAAAAAACTACTTGATTCTTGGATTTAGAAACACTTTTACTGAGGACTGTACAATAACCTTTTTTTAACCTTTTATTATGGGAAATTTCAAATAGATACAAGAGTAAAGAGTATGTACAATGAACCCACATATATGTATTACCCAATTTCAACCATTATCATCACAAAGACAATCTTGCTTTTTGAATATGTTTTAATTTTGAGTAATGGCTATCTGACTGGATGTATTTATGAACAGCTTCCTCAGAAAGCCTGAACATGGTCTGGATAATCTCTGGATTTCTAACTTCAGTCTCTAAAGAATAACTCCAGAAAGAGTAAGATCCCAGACAAAAAAAATATCAAATTGCACACACCTATCTAATTTTTTTTCCTCCAAAACCCACCAAAGCAGCAGTAACTAGATTTTTTTTCTCAAGTATTTTCCCATAGTAACCAGGAGTATGGGAGAGAGGACAATAGCTGTAAGGTTTGGAGGCCAGAAACAGATGGAAGAGTGGCATACAACTGAATCCTAAATGGGAACTGGGCAAAGCTGAAAGCCCACCCAATTTGTATCTCTGAATCTCCAGAGAGTTTGGGAGTGGAAAACTCCAAATCTCAGAATGCTAACATCCATCCTTCATCTCCACACAGACGACTAGAGGATCATTTTCTGCAGAATCTGAACAACCTAAGGTAAAAGCCTTAAAGATGGATATATCAGGGTCTTCACAACTAAACAGTCCAGTCAGGTCATCTTACAGCAAAGCTCACAAATGGTAAACTCCCTTCATAGTCTCAAAGCTCCCAATCAGAGTTTCAAGTCACTACTTTTGAATAAGAAACAACAGAGAGCAGGTACCTAAGGAAAATGTCTTACATAAGAAGTTGAGATCACAATAATCAAACAGGAAAAGCCATTTGAAGGAAAATGGACTACAGAGTGGAAAGAGGATAAAAAAAAAAAAACACTCTATCATCAATATCCTCAGAGAGATAAATGAAGGTATTACAACCATGAAACAAGAATAGAATATCATTTTTTGAAAAAAAAAAAAGGGGGGGGGGAGGGATCACTCACAGAGCAAAAAGAGAATCCTTAGGGATAAAAAAATATATATGATAGGTGATGTACAAAACTTAATAGCTAACACTGAGTACCTATGCCACAAATAGAAGGAAGGAAAAGGAAGGAGAAAGAAAGAAAGAAAGAAAGAAAGAAAGAAAGAAAGAAAGAAAGAAAGAAAGAAGAAAGAAAGAAAAGGGAAAAGAAGGAAGAAAGGAAGGAAGGAAGGAAGGAAGGAAGGAAGGAAGGAAGGCAGAAGGGAGGAAGGAAGGAAGAGGAAGGAAGGAAACAGGATAAAAAAGATAAGAAAAATGAGATCAATCTAGATGATCCAAACTTCAAATGATAGAAAAAAAGAACATAGAGAAAAATCATCCAGGAAAGAATAAAAGAAAAATTTTCAGAACTTATTGAGAAGGCCACCAAGTCCCAGAAAAATGGTAAAAATATAGACACACTACAGAACATCACCATGAAATTTCTAAACACCAAGGACTAAGACAAAATCCTAAAAGCTTCCAGAGAGGGGATAAAAAGAAAGAGTTCTTATTCAAAGGAACAGGAATCAGAATAGCCTTGGACTCTCAACAGTAGTGTTACAGTAACTCACAGTTTACTTTACAGTCCAGCTCTGGATAAAATTCCCTAGTCTTAATAATATCTATCTTCTAGACATAAGGTGTGAAAGTGACATTTCTGAAAAGGGGAAAATGGACAAGAGAAAGAGGAGGAAGACTAATGCTTTCTACATCAAATCTAATTTATTGAATTAGTTTGATTCTTAAAGTGATTTAATTATTTGATGAACATTTGAAACATTTCAACATTTGAAATTTGTCTTAAAATTTTAAAACTGCAACATTGACAAAAAAAGGAAGGAAGGAAGGAAGGAAGGAAGGAAGGAAGGAAGGAAGGAAAGAAGTTTCCAAAAAAAGGAAGGAAGGAAGGGAGGGAAGGAGGGAGGGAGGAAGGAAGCCTTGTTCTACCTTTGTGTTACTTGGAAATCGATAATTGGGTTAATTTCATTTGGAGAGACTCCTCCTGTAATCCAACCCTCCATTTTCTCACACTGCTGAGAAAGCTGCTACCAGGCTGATCTGAGATTGAGCTTTGACAAAGGTTATGAAAAGTGAAACAGAAAACAACTGACCCACATAATGTTTAATATGTCCACAGGGCAAATAACACTTAATTAGCTGAAATGTGTTGACAAAGTAAGACCTTCCTGTTGGCTCAACAATTTTACCTCTGAAGAAGATCCTACAAAACACTGACTTGAGATAGTAAATTGTTGGATTGCTTACAACCAGTTTCTATCTACATATACTCTGTCTTGGGAGGAGCTTAAAGAGGAACATGGAGCTCTAAAAACCACTAGCAGGCATTCATGAGATGATGATTTTCAGCCACTAGAGACTTAACATTAAAGGAGAATACCAACTTGGCTGCAGCCCCACTCTGAGTTATGTGCTGACGAGAAGCAGATCTCTGAACCCTTTGTGGCTAAATTATTAATTTCCTCTACCTAATTTTTTAAATTACTGACATATTACTGATAGCTCTAACTGCCGCCATGTGCACCAGCACCCATGCCTCATTCTTTCCTATCTCCACTACCACCAGGAAATACTAAAAATACAGACATTTAAAAACTAAAATATAGACATTTAGAGATGAGTAAACTGTGATGGAAGTCATAGGGAAAACAATGTAGCAATGAGAAGCATAGCTGTTTGTACTCCTTGGATCCCCTCTTTTGGAATATGTCTGACAAGATGTGAGAACAGTGTGTTCTTTTAAGTAGATTAATATTTAATATGTATAGAGGGCTCATACGAAATCATAAATATGCACACAGAAACTTCCTTCCGCACAGTTCAAAAGAAATGCAAAGATGTCTAAACTAAATGAGTTTAAAACTCAGGGCACAAAAGTAACAGTAGAATACCATTATTTATGATTTCTGTCACCAGACATTCCAGTCACTAATGTTATGTTGGAAAACATTAATCATCATTCTAAGTTGCATCATTATACTAATATTTAAGATAATACAATGAGAATCACTTCAAATGGTTTATTTTATAATTAATGTAGTTCTTTCATTGCTGGGTTAATTTATTTCCTTTGTTCTTTTAGGGTATAACTCTGAGCAATCAACAGGAGAAAAAATAAAATGAAATAAAGTTTCAAAGTGCACTCCTTTTAATTCTTTTGAAGCTTGTTTTGTTTTGTTTTTTTTTAAAGTAAGTGACTTATGTCCATCTACTTAAGACCCTTTATACTGCCATTTTTCTGTGAGGTAAAGGTCAGGTCTGTGGTTTAATATATACTTCTAATTTTCTCATCATTTAAAAACTGTAATGGGGTGATAATTGGTGTTACCAAATTTTTGACACTGGATAGGGAGAGTTCTGGTTCTCTTTACTTTCTATAAATCCAGGTAAAATAGAAATTGTCAAAAATCCACATAGATTCCAAAAGATTATAGGTTTATTTGACAAATGCTCACAAACTATTCTTTTAATAATTCATTTTAGAATCCTGCTCAGATGCATTAGGGGAAATATAGTTGATCAATAAAATATCTTTACCCTTATGAAAATATACATTATATCTATTTGTACATATTTTTCATGATTCTTGTAAGATATCTGACAGAAATTCAACAATATCGTTTTCAAATTTATATTTCCTGCAAAATAATTTCTCTGAATTTAGACTGCTAACTCACACAGAGATTGCACAGAGGGCATTTCAGAGGTGCAAGAAAGCTGGGCCATTATGCACAAACTCTTGTCAATCATTAGTTGAAGGTTTTCCCCAAATAGATTAACTCAAATTTGTCTGGAATGCCCCATTCAGACTGAAAAGTCTACACCTCTCCAAGGAATTTGGGTTTCAATTCCTTTCATTGATATTTGTCCTACATTTGTTTTAATTTTTTTTTTTTTTTTTAGTGTTTATTTATTTTTGAGACAGAGAGAGACAGAGCATGAGCGGAGGAGGATAGAGAGAGAGAGGGAGACACATAATTCGGAGCAGGATCCAGGCTCTGAGCTGTCAGCACAGAGCCTGACACGGGGCTCTAACTCACGAGCTGTGAGACCATGACCTGAGCTAAAGTCGGACACCCAACCAACTGAGCCACCCAGGTGCCCCTGTCCTACATTTTTTATTAAAAATAAAGCTAATTTTTTTCTTAGAAGCAACATTAGTTGTTTCTTTGACATTGGAACTTATATTTCTCAAATCTTTATCATTCTTCCTTTAGTTCCTAAGACAGCCATTTCAGTTGTCTACAGCAATTTTCATAAGACTTAATTTATTCTAGATTTTACAGTTCTTTGGTTTATTCATATTCATCCTTACATGGCTGTCCCTCACTTTTTGTTTTGTCATGTTCTTCCAAAATCTGACCCAATCTGACAATACCCATCTTAGGCTGGGTTCTGCCAGAAGACTTTAAGAAAGGTTGTGAGTACAAGGTCATCCTGGGAAGCAGCCATGGAAGACAGAGTAAATGAGGCAGGGAAAGGATGTAATTCAATGTAAGATGTGTTTTAAAAAAAAAAAAAAAAAAGCAGGATACCACTGTGGGTGGACAGCAGAGGCTCGATTTTGCTGAGGAGCTTAGGAAACTGCATAGAGGCCACCACAGAGGGCCAAAGAAGCAGACGTGTGATGCACACTCTTGTCAGCTATCAGTGAAGGCTCTCCCAAAGAAACTGATTGTAAAAACATGTCTAGGCTGCATCTCGTAGGCTAAGAACTCTCCACTTTCCCGAGAAAAGTCCCAAGCAAAGAGTTTCAGGGGTTTATAGTAGAGAGCTCTTGAGTCAGGTCTGCAAGCACAGGACCTATATGTGTCCCGTAGACAGGAACAAGGATACTGAATCCATCTACTACAACATGCTAAGATGGATTAATACGTCTCTTTAGAAAACAGCCATTCTTTATTTGGATGAGATCATTTTCTAAATCATTGTTAGAATGTGTTTTCAGAGATTCCAAATCCTTCCAAGACATCCCCTGTTACAGCCTCAGATCACAGAATCCCACTATCTTTCCTTCCATTTTTTGAAACTGATATCTCTAGTGTCCACGGTAAACACTCAGGTGATTCAATCGTCCTTTTCTCCCACTGTTCTAATATGGTAATGTCGCCACTTGCAGCTTCAGGCAGTGGGCAAGGGTTCAGGATCCTCTTCCATTAAATGAGGATAATAGGAATACATATTTACTAGATTGCAAAGATTAAAGAGGTTACTATGAGTAACATGTATATCATAGTTCCTGTAAAATGGTAAACACACTAGTGTTAGCTATTATGTTATTACTATTAATTACTACTTTCTCTAAAGACTTTTTAAACTTCTACTTTTTTCCTTATTAATCAAAATTATGCCTGAAAAACTGGTTCCCTTTATCTCTAAAATATTCTAGGATAGGACTTCTCAACTTCAGCACTATTAACACTTGGGGTTGGATCAATTTTTGTGGTGGGGCACTGTCCTGTACATTGTAAGGACATTTAGCACTGTCCTTGCCTTTTACTCACTATATTCCTGGGGCACTCTTGCTCCAAGTAACAACAACTAAAAATGTCTTCAGATATAGTCAGATGTCCACTAGGTTCAGGATTTGAAATTGTTAGGGCAAAAATAATACATGACACATAAATAAGAAGTCAATAAATAGTTTTTGAAAGGACGGAAATTAATTTTTAAAAAGTGAAGGATGAAGGAAGGGAGGGAAGAAGGCGAGGGAAGAGGGAAAATGGGAGAAAAGGATGAAAGAGAGAGGCAGAGACGTAGAAAGATTCCTGTGAATAGCAAGAATTTATCCTATTTACTGCATTTAGCTAAATGAGAGTATCAGCAGATGATCTGATAGCTAAAGTCCCCCAATCTGCATGCCAGATTTATAATCAGATTCAAGGATATACAATCCATGTACTTGACCTAGCATCTCAGTCCTCTGTTACTTATATTCTATTTCCCTTTTACTCAGAGCCTCAATACTGTCCATGAGTTTTTATGGTAGGTAAATGTTGTCTTAACATATGACAGTACTTGATATCACTGGCTTAAAGCTCTGTGATTTTTGAATTATCTATAACTTCCCGATCTGACATGGTAAGCCAGTAGCCAATACACTTAGCTAGTACACTATAGTATATATATGCCAATTAATAATTTTTACTTGATTACCTGTTGAAATGATAATATTTTTGACATATTGACAAATAAAATATATTGGTGATATTAATTCACCTCTATCTTTTTTACTTTATTAATGTGTACCCAGAATTAGCAAAACTATCAAGTTGAAGGCACAATCCTCCAGACTGACAAATGTGCCCAAGACTTCTGACACCAACTGCAAGGAGTTACAGTCCAACTAAATATTAGAGGGGAAACAGCCTTCACTTCAGGCATCAACTACAAGTCTGTAGGGTTTCCAAAACCCACTCCCAGCTTTGGTAATTCACTAAAAGAGTTTGCAGATTCACTGAAAGCTATCATGTTCACAGTTATGCTTTATTACATGGAAAAGATATAAAGTGAAATTAGCAATGGGGATGAGACTCATAGGGCAGAATCTAGGAAGTTCCAAAGATGAAGTTTCCATTCATGTCAGGATGTACTACCACCTCCTGGCATCAGTGTATGACAATACACACCGAGTTTTGCCAAGCAGGGGAGCTCACCCATGCTTTGGTGTCCAGAATTTTTTATGGAGGCTTCATTACAAAGGCAAGATTTATTAACTGATGTCCTACATGGTTGAATTCAGGCTTCAGGTAAACAAATACCATGTGACCCAAAGTCCCCACCCTAAATTACCTGGTTGGTCTTTCTGGCAGGGCCAGCCCCCACTCTCAGACTACTGGGTATAGCTGGTCTCACCTTATATCTGGTGTGGCTGACCCCCACCCTAAACAAAGATACTCCTATCAGGTATAACATAGATTAGTCCTAGAAGAAAGGACAAATCTTCTCCTGGAGCCATGCCAAATTCTTTACTATACAATGTGGCTACTAGCAAATGTTAAATTTGATATGTGGCTCATATTATAGTTCTATTAAATAATACTTATCTTTATCTTTCTATAGCCAGAGTTCTAGCAGTCAATCCTATCATACTAAATCTCAGTAATATCTTTAGATTCATATAATCATATTATGCCATTTTCTGTCATCTTAAATATTTCTCTCTCTTCTTCTTTTTTTTTTTTCCTTTCCAATATGACCTGTTGGGAAGATTCTCCATATTATTCCTCCTTCTAGGTCAGTTTAGGGTAACAATATATTCACATGTTTTAAAATCCCTCATCTAGGCATCACAATCCCAGACTTTAGCCTCTACTACAAAGCTGTAATCATCAAGACAGCATGGTATTGGCACAAAAACAGACACATAGACCAATGGAATCGAATAGAAACCCCAGAACTAGACCCACAAACGTTTGACAAAGCAGGAAAGAATATCCAATGGAAAAAAGACAGTCTCTTTAACAAATGGTGCTGGGAGAACTGGACAACAACATGCAGAAGGTTGAAACTAGACCACTTTCTCACACCATTCACAAAAATAAACTCAAAATGGATAAAGGACCTGAATGTGAGACAGGAAACTATCAAAACCCTAGAGGAGAAAGCAGGAAAAGACCTCTCTGACCTCAGCCGTAGCAATTTCTTACTTGACACATCCCCAAAGGCAAGGGAATTAAAAGCAAAAATGAACTACTGGGATCTTATGAAGATCAAAAGCTTCTGCACAGCAAAGGAAACAACCAACAAAACTAAAAGGCAACCAACAGAATGGGAAAAGATATTTGCAAATGACATATCGGACAAAGGGCTAGTATCCAAAATCTATAAAGAGCTCACCAAACTCCACACCCGAAAAACAAATAACCCAGTGAAGAAATGGGCAGAAAACATGAATAGACACTTCTCTAAAGAAGACATCCAGATGGCCAACAGGCACATGAAAAGATGTTCAACGTCGCTCCTCATCGGGGAAATACAAATCAAAACCACACTCAGATATCACCTCACGCCAGTCAGAGTGGCCAAAATGAACAAATCAGGAGACTATAGATGCTGGCGAGGATGTGGAGAAACGGGAACCCTCTTGCACTGTTGGTGGGAATGCAAATTGGTGCAGCTGCTCTGGAAAGCAGTGTGGAGGTTCCTCAAAAAATTAAAAATAAACCTACCCTATGACCCAGAAATAGCACTGCTAGGAATTTACCCAAGGGATACAGGAGTACTGATGCATAGGGGCACTTGTACCCCAATGTTTATAGCAGCACTCTCAACAATAGCCAAATTATGGAAAGAGCCTAAATGTCCATCAACTGATGAATGGATAAAGAAATTGTGGTTTATATACACAATGGAGTATTACGTGGCAATGAGAAAGAATGAAATATGGCCCTTTGTAGCAACGTGGATGGAACTGGAGAGTGTGATGCTAAGTGAAATAAGCCATACAGAGAAAGACAGATACCATATGGTTTCACTCTTATGTGGATCCTGAGAAACTTAACAGAAACCCATGGGGGAGGGGAAGGAAAAAAAAAAAAAAAAGAGGTTAGAGTGGGAGAGAGCCAAAACATAAGAGACTGTTAAAAACTGAGAACAAACTGAGGGTTGATGGGGGGTGGGAGGGAGGGGAGGGTGGGTGATGGGTATTGAGGAGGGCACCTTTTGGGATGAGCACTGGGTGTTGTATGGAAACCAATTTGACAATAAACTTCATATATTGAAAAAAAATAAAATAAATAAAATAATTTCCAACCAGAAAAAAAAATCTCTCATCTATTTTCAACTGATCCAGCTGGCAGATCTCTTAGTAAATGAATTATCTTGGGCATCTGGGTGGGTCAGTCAGTTAGGTGTCCAGCTCTTGATTTCAGCTCAGGTCATGATCTCATGGTTTGTGAGTTCGAGCCCCATGTTGGACTCTGGGCTGACAGTGCGGGCCCTGCTTGGATTTCTCTCTTTCTCCCTCTCTCTCTGCCCCTCCCCCTGCTCCCTCAAACACATGCTCACTCGCTCTCTCTCTCTCTCTCTCTCCCCCCGCCCCAATCTCTCAAAATAAATAAATGAGTGGATTTTCTCAATCTTTGGAGCTCCACTTTTCCATTATGAGCACATAATTTTAATAATCTTAAACCATTCCCTAGCAATGACATCATCTAGCAACCAAGCTGGATTTATTATTATTATTATTGTTATTATTATTATTTATTCATTTTGAGAGAGAGAGAAAGAGAAAGCACAAGTGAGGGAGGGGTAGAGAGAGAATCCCAAGCAGGCTTTGCAATGTCAGTGCAGGGCTCAATGCAGGGCTCAAATCCATGACCTGAGCTAAAGTCAGCTGCTTAACCAATTGAGCAACCCAGGCGCCCTCGCAATCAAGTTCTTAAATGAACATATCCTCCTTTCTCTTTCATAGCCTATACCTTATATGGAGAAATAAGAACCCAAAGCTTCACAGACTCTAGACAGGCTCCCTAGGTCTTTTTCAGCAGTTTTACTCATCCTTTAAAAATAGTAAAATTAAGGGCACCTGGGTGGCTCAGTTGATTAAGTATCCGACTTCAGCTCAGGTCATGTTCTTGCAGTCTGTGAGTTCTAGCCCAGTGTCAGGCTCTGTGCTGACAGCTCAGAGCCTGGAGCCTGCTTCAGATTCTGTGCCTCCTTCTCTCTCTTCCCCTTCCTAGCTCACACTCTGTCTCTCTCTCTCTCAAAAATAAATAAACATTTAAAAAAATAGTAAAATCAGAATAATCTTCTACAACTTTCACCATGTCTGTGTAATTGCTCCAAAGACATAGTCCTCTTTCTAGTTAGCCATTTCAGAACTGCATTTAGCACTCTCTTGTTCAATATTTTGACTGTTAATCAATCTGATATAAAGTTGTTTGGTTCATGCACCATTTATTCAATACCTGTGGTGTGATACTAAGCAAGAGTGTTAAAAAGAGGAAATAGAAAGTTTCCGCTTTCAGTGGATTCTCAGCCTAAGTTTCAGTGGAAACTTAGCAAAAAGCCTTATATGGCCAGTACATTTTAAGATTATGAACTCTGTGGGACAGGCAATTTGAAGATAGACCAAGAACTGAACTGTTCAGCCCATAGGCTGAGGAATTCATTTTACGATGTTATTAATCTGCATCTTGTTGGAAGAATAAAACAAAGTTGTTAGGTTTCATAAGACCTCAGTTAAGAAATATCCACTCAAAGAATGTGTGCTGCAGCAACTGGGGAAAAGCAATTCAATTAGCTATGTTTTTGCAACGGGGATTCTTAAGTCCTGGATCTTACGAGGTTAAAACAGTCCATTAATTATGTTCAGTTTGGATTCATCTTCCTATACCACTTTATTCTGTCATGGGGCATATACCAATTAAAATGCATACACATTGTTTTTATGAACACATTAAAAGGAAATGACAATCACTAATGCAAAACCAAAACAACTAAGTTGCTCTGCTGTGATTGGCTGTGGAGGGGGGCATTGTATGAGATTTTGCAGCCTCAAGCAGATCTGCTGATGGACTCCATCCCCTGGCAAAAACACTGAGGAGGGCTCTAATAGATATTACATCTGCACATACGCTGTTGGCCGTCCTTCCTTCACGCTTATTCGGCCCTAGCTGACTTTGCACATCTGTTGTAATTTGGTGAATAATAATAAATACACTTCTGCAATGTGTGATGCTTCAAGGCACACTCAACTAAAAAATCATTTAGGCAACTGAGATTGGGGAAACAATCACCTGGTATCAGGGACCACCTCACTGCAGCCATCTTGTGCCAGACTAGGTGTTTGGAAGGACAGGTCCTGATCTAATATTTCTCTTCCCTTACTAAAAGCTCCTAGGGAATGATATCTCTTCATTTCTCTGCCTCAGTTGTTCATCTGAAGAGTTAAATCCCCTGTGTCAGTTGCTTCAGAGTGCTTATACATATTAACTGATGTTCTCCTTTTTTTTTTTTTTTTAAAGTACTCAAAAAGTCTCTCACAAGTCTATAGGGATAAAATTTCCTTTAGAGTTTTATTGACCACAACTTCATTTTTATATTCCTTAAATGAAGTGGTTTTCCATAGCACCACACAAATTATCAGTGCCATTCAAGGAACAGATTTAAAATTCCTATTACTAGTTCGTCAGCCTGAAGTTGTCTTCTGAAACAGAGATCATAATGTTTTGATCACCCATCAAAAGATATTAAGGTAGCATTTAACAATCTTCTCAAATGTGCATGCTAGTCAAGGAAACCTCAGAGATTTGGTTGCAACTAAAAACCACAGTTTCAGGAAACTTTTTATATTTCTTCTTTCTTGTCAATAGATGGTTTTACTTTTCCCTTCATTACTAAAGCATTCTCTGACAAATAGCTGTATTACCATCAAGTGATAAAAACAAACCATCTTCTACCATTATTCTATGCCCATGGAAATGTCTTCTGCTGTTGACTCATTGCAAATTAACTCAATGGTGCTGAAATTAATCATCCACACTCTTTATCTCTAGAAAAAATAGGAACTCCTTGCCTTTTTGTCATTGGTACCATGAGGAGCCCAACATAACTTTTGCATCATTTATAGTGCTCTGTAGTTGCCATAATAGGTCTAATTAGTATACTGGATTTTGTTTTCCAAGAGCTTCCATATTTTTAATGGGTTTGCTCTCTTGTTAAATGCTCTAAATGACTTTGCACAAAGACCAACTCCCAACAGAGACAGACTACCTATCAGTAAAAAAGACTACTAGCCTCAGAATGTTTTCCCCCATGATTTTAAGTTCAAATATTTAGAATATATCACCAAAACAAGCAAATAACCTACACAGTGAAATTTCAAATCTCTTAAGAACATACTTTGTATGATTTTAAGTTTAAATATTTAGAAGTGAGCTTTTAGCAGTATAAAGTGTTCTGTTAAAAACAGACATAAAATGCTAATATTGGCTCAAGAGGCATTTTCTAAATTACTACAGCCAAAATGTTAAATAACAATAATATCTTATAACTAAAAAGAACTTCAACTGCTTTCATAAGCATTACTCATCCTAATGAATCTCAAATGTTTCAATAAATAGTGGAATATAGATGCTTTAAAGATTCTTATGCAGAGATAAATATTCTCTTTATTTCTTTTCAATGACATGTTTACAATTCTTTACAAGTTGGGTAGAACATAAGGATTGGTGGAAATTCTGACAATTTGTTTCAGGAAATCATTTGATTCCATATGTCACTGCAGAAGAACCACTGAAGGAAGATACAATATATGAGTACTTTGTTTTAAGGAAAGAAAAAAGAAATCAAAAGCTGCTCTCCATGGATCATATATTTGGGAAATGGAAACGAAAGGAAGAGAACCCACAAGTGCTTGTACATTTCAAAAAGAACACAATTAACTCGTGTTTTGGGAGTGTCCACTGGGTGTCAGACACTGTTTTAGGTCCTATAGACACATTGGTGTACAAAAAATAACCTGTGAGAGAAGGTAATTTATATTCTAGTGGAAAAGACATCAACACACAAATAAATACACTAAATAAAGCATGAGATAGTACTATGTTCACAAAGAAGAGCAAGATTCGGGACTGCAGAGTAAGGAGACACTCTTAGAAAGTCCAGTCAAAAAAGACTCCAGAAAGTTAAAAGATTAAAGAAATCCTGACTGAAGTAAGGGAAAGAGAGATGTGGGTATCTGGGGTAGATGGATTCTTGGACCAGGAAACGAATACAAATTCCCTAAAGCCAGAGAGTGATTAACATATTCAAGGAACAGAACTGAGGCACTTGTAACTAGAACACAATGGGGAATCCATCTTCTATTAGAATTCATGTGTCCATGACTGTTACATTGCCCCACACTGGGCAAAAATGCCTATTGCCCAACACAATGCAAAAAGAGAAAAGCCTTTGAACAAAATGCATAAGCATACTGAGTAAAAATCAATAATCTGAACAATATGCAGAACACATTTATGTCAAGGAAAAAACAGTACTGTGATTTATAAAACAAAAACAAAGGCACTGCTTTTTTTTTCTGATGCCTTAGAAAATTAACACATTTTCTCTGAAAAATTAAAATCCAAGTTATATTTAATGTGAAATGAAAAAAAAATTCTTACAAATCCTCTCATTACTTGTGAGAAATCAGAATACAGACCTCACAATCTGATAAAACTAGACTCATTCTTAAGCTCCCTTAAGCATTATTAATACAGCTGCTGTCTCTTGAGTGTGTGTTTTATAATAACCAGGTAAAAGACACTCGATTATATATTTTGACATTGGGGTTTCCATAATCTTGGTTTTTACAAGGTCCAAACAAAACACTTTTAAAAACAATTTTTTAGAATACTTTACTTTAGGGTTTCCTGGGTGGTTCAGTCAGTTGAGCATCTGACTCGATTTCAGTTCAGGTCATGATCCTAGGGTCATGGCATAGAGCCCCATGTCAGGCTCCACGCTGAGTATGGAACCTGCTTGGGATTTTCTCTCTCTCTCCCTCTGCCCTTCCCTGCTGCTTGTGCACTCTTTCTCTCTCAAACATTAAAATATAAAAAAATAAAAGAATAATATATTTTACTTCATGTGTTTGCTATCTTTATAATCATTTATACAAATTTATTCTATCATAGGTGATGGATGGACAGATGGATAGACAGATGGACAGGTGATAGATAAATAGATGACAGATGAATTAAAGTATACGTACATTGATTTTATGAACATTAAATGGCAATCATAATTATTTTTGCAAAACTAAAATAAGGCGTACTTATGTTAATTGCTTTGAAAGTCTTTTATGAGATTTTCTCTATCATTTATCTCATCTAAAGAATATTTAGGGGTTGCCTGAGTGGCTCAGTTCGTTGAGCATCCTACTGTTGATTTTAGCTCAGGTCATGATCTCACAGTTCATGAAATTGAGCCCCGTCTATGTCTCTGTGCTGATGGTGCAGAGCCTGCTTAAGATTCTCTCTCTCCCTCTCTCTGTCCCTCCCCTTCTCTCTCCCTCTCTCTCAAAATAAGTAAATAAACATTTTAAAAAATAAATTAATTAACAATATTTGGTAGTAAAGTGAGAAGAGACAAAAAAAATTCTGCTTCAGAGTAGACTACAGACATTATGTAGTTCTGGCTTGCCACTTACCAGCTACGTGACTTCCACAAGGTACCGAACTTACCTGAGCCTTAGTACTCTTTGGTAAAACCAAAATAACAAGTCCTGATTGTTTTAAACATACGCCATCAACAGCCATGGCACATTAACAAACATCTAATAAGGCACTCAAAAAATGATGCCTATTTAAGTAGTAGTAGTAGTGGTAGTAATTTTTTACTATAGTAAGTTTTTACTACCCTTGTCACTATTACTAATCACTTGTCTCACTTTGTTGATAGCAGCACAAAAAGACCATGCCCCAGGTGAAACTGTAATACTGGCCCCTGCCAGGGTCTACTGGATACTTTAGAGAAAGACCTTCTCAACCTTGCATTATTAACTGACCTTATGGCAGATGGCAATTTGTGATAAGATTAATCCTGGGAATTATGCTGTGTTGCTGTATCATTATTTGATGGTGAAAGCCATGCTAGCACAGAACAAACAGTGACCAACCATCTGCAGATTTATAAACTCAGTGAAGGAAAATAATGAAGAAGGTTATTCTCATAACATTTTGGTATAAGAGTTCTTTTATAACAAAGAAATGTTAATGACTTAACATGTCCCTCCAATAAATAACAGTTGTACCTTTTTATGACTTCCATTTTGAGAAAATCACGTTAAGAAAAGGGTTCTATAACTTATGTAAACACTTCTTAAAGGACATTTATTTTATCAATCATAATAACTGTAAATACATTAATACATTGATGCACAAAATCCAGAATACATACAGGAATTTGTATGTTAAAATGCCATCTCAAATCCATGGGGGAAATATAGATTATCCAAAAAAAGGTTTTGAGCCAACTTGGTAATTGTCTAGAACAAAATGAAGTTGGTTCCACACTTCACACATTAAAACAGGATTAATTTCCTAATAATCAGAAGTGAAGCAGCCAATATATTGTGTAACACTCTGCTTCCCCAGAAGCCCTCAAGACTATCCACGTGGAGTCAAGACATAGCACATTCTGAATATAAGACCACCTTCAGTCCAATCAAGGTCAAGAGTCTAAAAATATACCTCCTAGGGCCTCTATCCCCTTGATCAGAAACTCACCCACCCCCCTGCTCTCCAGTTTAAACTCTTAAGTCCTGAAGGGGCTCCCTGCCTTAAACATTCTCAACTTACTTCATGAAGCATCTCTATTTATGACTACCACCACACTCAGAATACCCACACTCCAGTCACAGAATCCCTACATTCCCTTCTCTGTCTCATTTTCCCAGGCCATCCAGTGGCCAAAACTCTTCTACTCCACCCTTTGAAATTCCTTGCTCTGTTAACAGCAAAATCCTCTTCCCTTCACCTTCTTCACCTAACTGAAACCTGGCTCTGCCCAGTGGACCCTGCATTCTCTACAGCTCTCTCAAGTGATGGCTGGTTTTGACCCATAACTCTAGTGCCACCAGGCTATCAGTGAGCTGAGTGATAGAGGTCACCCTCAGTCCTTATTGCTGCTTTCAGACTGTTCCTTCCTTAAACACCCCAGGTTTGAACCTATTGTCATCAGACTACATCACTAATTACTCCTCATTTTTGCTGACCTATTGTATGAACTGGATTATTTCCCCTAATTTCTCAATAATTACATCCCCTGATATTATCCTTTTAAAATATGCCCTATTTATCATTCTGCTCAAACCTCTTCAGTGATTCCTCATTTCACTCAAGTAAAAGCTAAAGCCTTTACAAGGGTCTAGAAAGCTCTGATTTCCTCTTCAACTATTCTCTTTCCCATTCATTTCACTCCAGTCCCACTGGCTTCTTGCTCTTTCTCAGGAATGTTCCTGACCTAGAGCCTCAACCTAGCACTTTCATCTCCCTGAGGTACCAGTTACCTTATTTGAAATTGCAACTTATACCCACCACTTGGTATTCTGGTTCCTCTCAATGGATTATTCCTATTTTAATTTTAACAGCATTCATCACTTTCTGACATGTTATGTAATTTACTCATTTTGTTGTTGTTGTTGTTGTTGTTGTTGTTGTTGTTGTTGTTTCTAATCTATCTCCTTCCACTAGAAGGTGAACTCTATAAAGGCAAAGATATTTGTCTGTCTTGATCACTGATACATTCCAAGTACTTAAAACAGTTCCTAGTACATGAGAGACACTCAATAAACATCTGTTTAATGAATGAATCAACCAATCAAACACAAATTTAAATGTTAAAAAAATTAAATTATAAAATGGTGGAAGAAAATTGTGCTTTAGGCTGGGGGCAGGAGACAGGGCTTTTGTAGGAAAGGGCTTTCAATTGTATCTCAAAACCCCAAATCCATACAAAGATAAATAAATGTGAACGAATACTAAAAAAAAAAAAAAAAAAAGCATAGAAAAACACCATAAGCCAAGAAAAATCTCAAATCACCAAAAAGCAATTTTATTTTTATAGTACAGATAAATGTTTATTCTTGTCAAACAAATCTAACAACCCAGTGAAAAAATAGGTAAGGGCTATCAACATATAGTTCATACATAAATGGAAATAATCATGGCTTTAACCATAGGAAAAGATGTCCAACTACTCTCATAATGTAAATTAAATCTGTCCTGAGATACCACATTTACACGTCAGACTGACAAAATCCAAAAGCTTGATAAATTGAGAATTCTAATAGCACTCTCACACATTACTGCTGAAAGTATAAACTGGTAAAACTTCTGTGGAAGGCAATTTACCAAAATCTGACAAAATCACAAATGCATAGACCTTTGGACCTCATTATTATCACTTCTGGGGATTTATAATACACAAATCTGTTTGGATACATATGACATAAGGTCTGTTAGAGGTTTTTTGTTGGGAGGTAGCATATCCTAGTAAAACACTGGACACAAACCAGATGTTCATCAGTAAGACCTTAGTTACATAAACGATGGCATCTCCATCAACTGAAATACCGTTCAACTGTACAAAACAATATGGAACTCTGTATTTTGATATGGCAAAAGCTCTAAGATGTAATGTTAAGTGTAAAGTAAAAGAAGTAAAACAATGGTAACTTGTGTTTAAGAAAAGGAGAAATAAGAATATTTATATTTGTATTTACTTACATGTATATAAACATGGCAGGATACATAAAAAAATTAATAAAAGTAGTTACCTGTAGACTTTGGAGGTAGGGATTGGGGAAACGGGAAGAAAAGATGGGAATAAAGCTTTTTACTGTGTATCTTTTTGCATTTTTATATAATTTTGAACTATGAAAACATATTATGTATCCTAAAAATCAAATGATGGAAAACAGTTGCAGAAAAATAGATCATAAGAAAATCATATCAGCACTACATCATTGAAATGCCAACTAACTTCATTTTATAAACACCCTGATTCAACACTTTGTAGATAACAAATATGAAACCAGAGAGGAAAAAAACATTTCTCCATTTTGACTCCAGGAAGATTGTGGTGAGGGAGGAACAGGAACTGGTAAAGAATTCATTATTGTTATTTATTAGCTACTGTAGACCTGCAAACATGTCAGGACTCCAAATAAAACAAGGCAAGAAGCAGTATTAGCATCAAAAACAACCAGTAACAGTGAGCAATAGCACTTTCAGAATGAATAAACAGGTGTATAGCCACTTAAAGCTTAATTTCTACATAATAGGAACAAATAGATAAATAAAAGAGAAGCCTTCCCACTGAGAGCGAGAGAAATTGGACCACGGAGCAGTAGCACAGCACTATTGTTGAAATATCAATCAAGATAGTGGGTGATGAAAACAGAAAGAAAATGCAGAACTGGAGAAAACCTTCCTTATATTTAGTATCTGTCAATTCCTTTCTATGTACAATTCAAGGCCCTCGTGTGAAAACAGATCTCCACGCCAATGCTCCCACCTTTGGGTCCAAAAGTGTATATATGGTTAAAAAGTGGTGAGTATGGACAATCAGATTTCCCTCAGTATGTTTCCAAACAGAAGTTCACCAAAATCTGAAAAATCAAAGAACCAAATGAAATTAAAAAAAAAAAAAAAATTGAAGAAGAATGGAGGAATGCATGTAATTGAGAATAATTTACCTAAAGAAGAAAGTGATCAGAGAAAGAGCAAGTAGATTCAGCATCAACTAGAATATATAGTATTTGATTATCAATCATTTTAGACCTTTGGGAATGATAGAATAAAAATAAGACACAGACACTCCCTTCAAGGATCTTAGGAGATAGGACATACACAATGAAACAAAATTTGTAAACGTGCTGTTTGTGGGTAGACCAGCATAGAAATATATTATAGGATAATATTTCTATATTAAAAGTATATACAAAAATCTGGATTTTCAAAACTTCTCCTCAAACTTTGGGACATAGAGGTTTACCAAGTATTGACAAGAGGAAGTTTTTCAGGTTCCTTGGGATATATTTTACCCTGAGAACAGAGGAAGCTTAGAACAAGACAAAAAGCAATGTTGAGAGGTATATTAGTCAGCTTGGGTTGTCATAACAAAATAGCATGAACTGGATGACTTAAATACAGTAATTTATTTTTTCACAGCTCTGGAGGCTGAAAGTCTGAGGTCAGGGTACCAGCATGATAAGATGTTGGTAAAAGCTCTCTTCTTTGTTCTGTCAACTCACATGAGCAAGAGATGGCAATCTGTCTCAGTCTCTGTCTCATGTCTGTCTTTCCCTTCTTAAAAGGCACTAAGCCCAACATAAGACTTTCACCACTCATGAATTAATCTAAACCTAATTACCTCTGAAAGGCCCCATCTCCAAACACCATGGCATCATGGGGTAAGGCTTCAAAAGGTGAATTTGCGAGGACAAAAACATTCTGTCCACACAAGGGGCCAAGGTAAACTGCTTGCTGGCTAAGAAATTTGCATGGAAATTATGGAAAGCTTGTAGGAAGAGATAGGACTTTTCAAGTATCTCTTTTTCCTCTTTCGTATTTTAAATTTGGTGTACAGATCTTCTTTTACTTACAATGGGATTGCAACCTAATAACCTCATCATAAGTAGAAAATATACTTCAAAAATGCATTTGGGGGGCCTGGGTGTCTCAGTTGGTTAAGCGACTGATGTCAGCTCAGGTCATGATCTCACGTTTTGGGAGTCTGAGCCCTGCATTGGGCTCTGTGATGACAGTTGGGAGCCTAGAGCCTGCTTCAGATTCTGTGTCTCCCTTTCTCTCTGCCCTTCCCCCAGTCCTCCCTCCCTCCCTCTCTCTCTCTCCCTCTCTCTCTCTCTCTCTCTCTCTCAAATAAACATTTAAAAAAACATTTTTAAGAATGCACTTAATACATCTAACCTACCACACATCATAGCTTAATATAGTCTACCTCAATTTTGCTCAGAACATTTACATTAGCCTACACTTGGAAAAAATCATCTAACACAAAGCGTATTTGTTTTAAAAAGCTTATTATTTTAAGAGAGAGGGTGTGTGAGCAGGGGAGGGACAGAGAGAGAGAGAAAGAGAATCCCAAGCAGGCCCCTAGCACATAGCCTGATGTGAGGCTCAATTGCACGAACCTTGAGGTCATGACCTGAGCCGAAATCAAGAGCTGGATACTGAACTGATGGAGCCACCCAGGTGCCCCTACCACAAAAGTAATGTATATTCCACTCCATACCAGTTATGTGCATAAAACTATGAGGTCAATTTCACAAACTCCATCAGAAAATTGGTCTTATTAATTTATATTTACTTCTCATTAAAAAAAAAAAAAAAACGCAGTGCTTTTAGTGAACAGAGGTTCAGAATCTAGTCGATAATTTGACAGATAAAATTAGTTTATTAATTAATTTAGTGATGCTAATACTGTCAAATGAGGTCACAAGTTTTTCTTTAAAATTAATTACCTGTGCATATTCTTTAGCAAGATGGAAGCATTTCACTTATTTTGCAAAACAGCTGTTAAATTTCTAATTTTTTAAAACATGCTGCTAAAAAATCTGCTTTTGCCCATAAAAGGCACCATATTTACATCTCTATTATTCTCCATTCCAGCACCTTATTTTGAAAGCAGGTGGTCTGCGTTTCATAATTAGCAAAATACTAAAATAGATCATCAAAATGCAACTTTGTCAAGTTCCTAAAAGAAAGAATTTGTATCAGAAAACAGTCCGATCCATACTAATGACAGACCTGATAAAAGTCAGCTCTTTAGGGAACAGGGCCTCTCGCATGGCATACCACGCCCAATGTTCCCTTCACAGGCCCTCACTATCATAGTCCCCAAAACTGGGTTTGGGATCAGGGTTAACCCTGATAAGGGACAGGATAAGGAGCTTGTCTGTGAAGCAATGCTAGCCCAAAATCTTATCATCTCTGTGAACCACTCCACAGATTGGAGAGCCACTTATTAGCCATAGCTCTGGCATTTGTCTGTTCTTTGGCCACTTAATCACTCTGAAATTCAGTTCCCCAATCTGCAAAAGTAATACGATAATAATGCCTGTTTTACCTAGAATTATTATTAATTAAATTCTTAGCACAGTATCCTACAAAAACGAGGCACTTAGGTGCAGGTCAAAAGGCAAACAGAATACATGAATTCACTTTCTCCCCTTCCTGAAACCATCTCATAATGGTGGTGTTTTATTTGTTTTGCTTTGCTTTAAGACACAAAGCTACAAAGACAAAGAGAACAGCAGAGTTAGAGAAAAATAACAAACATTTTGAAGCCAGAAAGTAAATACCTGACAAATGGTAACTGACAGCAGGCACAGGAAGGCAAAATGCAAAACAGGTAAGGGGGCTTTCAGAAGCAGCCTCATTTATACCATGTGACTGCACCACTCCCACCCCTGCCTGAGGTGTAGGTGAAAATAAAGTCAAAATATGAAAATTGGTGGAAAATCTTTTTAAGAACCAGTTATCCCACCATTATAAAACCAGATTAGCTGGGTGACCCCTTTTTCCTGGTGAATGTTTACATTGTGAGTGCTGCACCCCCAATGTTCTTACCCCCTGCCCTTCACAGAAGTTGAAAGTCAGGCAGATAGATAATTCATCTGGCAGGAGATTACAAGAGACTTCTCAGAACTATGTGATCTCTACCGTGAAAGACGGGAACCAAAACAAACAAAACTAAAAATGCTTCTCAGAAGAAACAAACTATGCAAGGAAAAGAAAATTTCAAAATATTATTGAGACCTTTGGAAATACAATAAAAGATAATGCATCTATGAAAAAGAAACCAAAATACTACAAAAAATAATAATAGTATCAGGGAACAAAGAAGAGCTTTCCCAGTAAATAGAGTAAGTGAAGACCCCTTGATGAAGATTTCCAAAATCTCTAAATGGCCATCTGTGTCTTCTACCTCTGATACCCTGCTTTTATGTCCCTTCTTTATATTCATCCCCCTTGACTCTCCATTCTGATTTAGATATCTCTTATCTGTGTACTAAACACATCCTATACATATCTTTCACAGCACATAAACAGTCTGTTTGTCTGTTTGTCTATATCCTATACTAGAGTCTGAAGTTTCTCCAGAGAAGGGATTGAATATTCCCAACACATAGCATAGTGTCTGGCATATTAGTAGGTGCTCAATAAATATTTGTCAAATAGATAAATGAATGAATGAGTGAACTGCCATCACCAGCTTAGTCTGTCTCCAGAATTGATAATTCCAAAAGCCCATTATTAGCTTTGCTGAACCCCCTTATTAACTCATATATGCCAATTCCTTGAAGAAGAAAAAAAAACAGAAAAATATTTGGGTAGAGGAAGAAAGGGTGGATAAGATCTTCCCTTCAGTAAAGAATATCAACCAATACACAAGAACAACAACTCTATGGAGCACCCTTGGATTTCTATTTCTAATTTCAGAGGCAAATGCTCTCTTACTATAGTTAAAATCTCAGTGTCCATCTGTATTTTTTAAAAAATTAACTGGTCATATTTGAAACTATTTTGTTCCTTGTGCTTCTGTATTTTCTTATGCTTCTACAGTATACAGGTAAACTTGCATAATAAAAATTAATTTATATGCATAAAATATATAAAATAATATAAATTCAAATCAATGTTATAGCATACTTATTTTTTTTCAATTCCCACCTCTTAATAAAATGTACTTTGAACCAACAATGGTAAGGGTTCTCAATCCTCTTTCTGTATCATAAACTACATCTATCCTGGGTCCTCCCGGATATATAGAATCAATCCTATGGGAAGGAGACCCAGGCATGTGTATTTCTAACCAGCTACATAGGTGATTCTGGTGCCCAGGCAGGTCTGAGAATCACCATTTATAGAACCCATGAAGGCTCATTAAAGATCCGTGATCTTAATCCAAGAACTCCACCCAATAATTGCATTCAGTGACTTCATTCATAACTTGTAGGTGGAAAGTAATCATTAGCTCAGTAAGAGGAGGAGTGGAAGGAGAATACATAAAGAATAGAATTTCTCAGGGTGACTACTGAGCACAACTTAATCCAGATCCAAGGTACCTATTAAGTGAAGACAATGAGTAAGATAGGATTTATCAGGCTTATTTCAAGTTTATCTTGCTTTTCTGTATTTCTAACTGCTAAGGAGTAATTTCTTAGAGGATTACCTCCATTAAAACCCACCCTCTTATCCTTTTTGCTAGTAAGTCTTTACAAAGTATATAAAACCTTATTCAGTTTTTAAGAAGCTAGTAAATCAAATGGATATTCAAGTTCATTTGCCTGGTGTCCTTTGCTAAGAGCTGACATTGAAATAAGAGCTTATAGCATATGCATTTGAACTATTAAACCACACCCGCTAACCATTTATCTTTTTTTTTCTGAACTCAAAAACTGAAATTCTGTTAGCCTGCCACTTTATTTTTCTTCACTATATTGCATTCAAATAGCATCAGTATTATATTAATGTAATAGATCATCTCTATAATTGACTGTGAATACTATCACTTTGCACCCTCCTAGAGTTATTAATTTCAGTATACTCATTGTGTTTTTGAATGTAGCTGCACAGTAAATAATGCAACACAAAGAAGCTTTAACCTATTCCCAAAGCCTACAACAAGGATATAAAGCCAGTGGTGTATTAGCTTAAAAAATAGATCAATCTTTTCTTGTAAAAAGAAGATAAAAGATAGTTCTGTCGGAAAGGACAACCATGCTCGAGGCTGTAAACCATACTTGAGAATATAAAGAGAAGCCTAGAAGCATGTGTTAAATTTTGCTTCCTGTCCTTGGAAAAAGTCTTCAAGTCAATGGACATTTTAAAAACAAAGAATGGATTCAATCATCCAGGTATTTCCTCATGGTGACTATGCTGAGAAAGCATCAGCTCAACAGTTGTTGGGAGTAACAACAATAACAATTATGTTGTCATTTCATAGCACTTTACAAAGGGCTTTAATATACATAAAAGTGAATTCTTAAGTACGGCCATTACACTATCCAATTATATCCTAAGGCATATAAAACTAAGCAGACCCCATAACAGTATTCATCACAAGAGTAGCACAATAGTTCCTCAAAATGGCAACAAGGTTCAATGCCAATTAAATATCTGCAGAGACGTAGGAAAGATATCTGGATAATACAAGAATTATCCTCGCCTTTTTGAAAAGGCACTCAGCATCATTTGCAAACCATAGATGAGCCTGGGTTAAAAAACTGAACAGTGGACAGTGAGTTCTTGGTATTGTTGGTTTGCACCTGTGGCAGCTTCTCAGGGGAAACCTGACAATGGCCCCCATTCATAGAGGCCAAGGAAAGACTGAAGAAACAGGCCAGCCACTCCAGATTGGTAGATGGCAGGTTGAATAAGCAAGAGACCTTATAAAGTTTTTCTTGTGTTGCTGTGAAATGAACAGATCTCCTTACCTGCCTTCCAGAATCGTGAAAATTTGTATAGAGGCCTTAACTGGGTTTCTTCATCTGTGCCCTCCAGATGCTTTCAGCAACACATTGCTCAAGGCTCTGTCCTTTTAAAATGGCTCTACCTAGAGACGCCTGGGTGGCTCAGTTAGCTTGGCTCAGGTTATGATCTCACAGTTTATGAGCCCACGTAGGGCTCTGCACTGACAGAGCTGAGGCTGCTTGGGATTCTCTCTCTGTCCCTCTCTCTCTCTGTCCTTCCACTCGCACTCTCTCTCTCTCTTTTCTCAAAACAAATATATAAACATTTTAAAAAATCATAAAATAATAAAATAAAATAAAATAAAATAAAATAAAATAAAATAAAATAGCTCCACCTGTGGGAACAGTGAGCAGAGAGAACATTCCAAAGACAGGAGCCTTCCATTGTGGAGGTCCAGCTCCTCAGTCAATCAGTGGTCACATCCTGTCAATGACTTCCTCCAACACTTCACTCCTCTATACTGGCTCTTATAATCTCATAAGCCCCCCTCTTCTATAGTGTGACCTGAGCAGTCTGCAAGGTGTTTCATTAGCATGGAGGTGACTCCTTTGGCAGCTATCTGGCTGCCTGGAGGAAGATACCATACCAATAATACAGTTACATGCAAGAGAAAACACAGATTAAGACAACGATGCTCCAAATCAGTGACAGCTTTTTCCACCAAAAGCCCTGTGATCTGTACCATTGATTTACTAAGTCCCCTAAGCTGGGTGTCAGATCACTCAGGACATTCACTGTGTCTCATATGATTTAATAAAGATGACACATTAGCATAGTCATCAGGTATGAACACACAACCTTCTTTTTTGGATAATGACACAGGTACCTCTTGGCAAGGCAGCAGTAATGTTCAAAGCCATTCTATTTTGGAGGACAGCTTTTCTCATTAAAGACATTTCAGGGTTCAGTAAAGACAGGCTTGCTGGCTACCATTTAAGCCTTGTTGGGTGAATGTAGTAAGGGTTTCTGTGTACTGGTCCTCCAGGTCATTGGAGGGGACAAAGACAGCAGCCAAATGATTATACCAGTGGAAAACAGAATATGCACGTTTGACCTTGCAAAGAGGGAGGTTGGCAATTTTCACTACCATGGGGCAGATTCTCCCCTGTGCCCACCAAAAACCTAGGTTGCAGTGGCCCAACCAACCAGGTGGAAGCCATGGCCAAAGATTTGTGTCACACACCCATGTGGCCCCATTTGGAACTACCCAAGAAATACCTAGGCAGTGTGACCATTTAGTGCCAAACTAGTCACTATCCTGTAATGTGACAGAATGGGCCAGTGACATCCATCCCATACTCCAGTATGTTTAAATTGAGCCAGTTATGTTTAAATTGATTCTTCTGTTTCCAAAATAGGGGTATCCAGGTACTCAAATGTCTATAATCCAAGACTCAAATGTCTATAAGCCAGATGAACCCATTCCAAATCTGACTGTAGCCACCCATGGCTCTACTAGTGGTATTTTTAGGACTGGGTGTATAATTTGAGTGACAGAAGAGGACTACCTACACCCAGTGTTATTGATACACAGGCCAGGTGTGTATCACAGGCCAGGTTTCTGCATCAGTACTGGTGGTACCAGTTGAATTGAGAGTACTAGACCTAGCTTGTTCTTTAATGTACTGTGTTAGGCCTTCCAGTCCCTTCCCTGGAGTGGTGATACCCACCATGGTAATCCTGTTAAGCTTGAGGGGCATCTTTCCCACGTACCCAACGGTTGGAATGATTCATTTGCCAGGCATATGAAGGGACCCAGTGCAGAAAGATATTTCCATCCTGTACCCAGTCCATGACCAGATACCACTGGAGCAGCAGAAGTCTAAGGTCAAAAAGACAGACATTTAATAGGAACTTGTATGGGAAGGTCTTCCCCTTCTCTAAAAATTATACTTGTGGCCTGATCCTTAGATGTTAAGATGGCTACAGTTTTAGGAATTTGACTTAGTTATGCATACCATACATGTTGGCTGAAGCAAGCAGCACCGTCAGGCATGAGAAGACAGATAGGGGGTGGGATTTGCCAGACCAGGATCCCCACCTTCTTCCCTTCTTCAGTGGTGCATGTTTCATTCTGGCTTGCAGCCAGACAACAGGATCCCAGTGGAAATTGATTAGTTCCCCCTCACCGAGAGATCCAAAGTAACCCATTCATCCCAAGGGCCATCCCATTGCAAATTCCAGGGGACAATGTCTTTCCCAGGCATCTTGGGGCTTGGTGTTCTCAGCAGCATAGCATCTTGATCCTTGGTGAGGATCTGGGCAATGGTCATTTCCATACCTTTACATTTTTGTGTGTCTTGGCAAGGGTCCGCAGTCTGGAAGATGAGGTAACAGGCCATTTTAGATGAGCATTCAAATGTATTAGAGCTTGGGGCAATCCTTTAGTTCCCACAGTTAATGCGTGTTTTTATTTGCTGCTCTAATATTCCATTTTTCCTTTCTACCAACCCTGCTGCTTATAGGTTATAGGGGTGATGGGACCTCTATTCAATGTCATGTTCTTTTGCTCAGTCTTGCATATTATGACCTTTGAAATGTGACCTCCCAACCACTATCTGTTTGCTGAGATTATCCACACATGGTACTCAGGTTCTCTAATCCTCTAATAGTAGCAGCCTGGTTTGCATGGGGACAAGGGAAAACTTGGGTTAGGCTAGACACAGTGTTC
This sequence comes from Panthera leo, assembly GCF_018350215.1. Taxonomy (NCBI): domain Eukaryota; kingdom Metazoa; phylum Chordata; class Mammalia; order Carnivora; family Felidae; genus Panthera; species Panthera leo. The sequence continues at coordinate 90,698,686 of NC_056686.1, forward strand.
ACATAAACCAAAGCATGTTTAGAACCCTCACTCAGAGTGAAGGTGTCAGTATAATCAATTTGCCAATCCCTCACGAGTTAGGATGATGGCCCCAGAATTCTTTGGCAGTTGTCTTGGACATTATTTAGAACACATAAAACAATGTTTTACTGCATTTACCAAGTCATTGTATTTCAAAGGAAATCCAGCATCCCTAGCAATATGCCATTTCATCCAGGCACTATGTTAGCCACTCTTTCTATGCACCCAATCTACTATCTAGTGAACAGTCAGTTGCTAGAGCTTATACTGAGCTAGGGCATTGGCTTCCTGATTGCCAGTAGTAGTCAGGACTTTATGAGTCTGGATGTGGCAGATAGTGAAGACCACTTCAGTTTCTTGCAGGCAGACCCAAATGTCTTTCCATATATCCTGACTCCACAAGGGCTGATTCATGGTCATCCATCCCTCAGTTCCCACTGTCCAAGCCATATAGTTAGAACAGCCCAACTCTCAGTGCAAAGCATTAATGGCTAGGGCTCATGAGTGGTATGAGCCAAATGGCTCTGAGTTCAGTCCACTACTTGTTGCAGTTAGTTCCTGTTTCTATCCAGATGCCTGACTAGATCCACCTGTATTCTAGGCATCAGCAGGAATTTCCCCAGCTCCTTTCTACAGGCCACACAGGATACCAGAGGACACTGATGGGACATTTGGGTTCAGCAGGACCTGAGTTTCTAGAGACAGTGGTGCACAGGCTGCCTCTATTGCAAATGGGCTTGTCACTTGGTTAACATGGAAGTTTGAGCCATGCCAGAGATGGGTGGATGGAACATATTCTCAACTCATCCCTTGATGGGAAGGGAAGGTCTTACCATGATATGCTGCTCCTTTGTGAGAGGGTCTACCTGGAGAAATGCTGTGTACACCACTAGGAGCTGTTGGGGGTGCATCAGATTTCTGAGCTGGGACCAAAATCCTAGGAGTACTCTCTCCTTCTACTGTCTCTGCCACAGTGCCCAGCCCATGCCTTCCAGAGTCACAGACACATCAACTCAAGTGGTAGCCCTGCTTGGGGGATTCCCAGAGTGTTTCATTAGTTCCTTTGCCCTCCCAAAGGTGGCTTGCTGCTTCAATCACCAATCCCACATTTGCTTTTTCTTTACCAAGTGGTACAAGGGATGGAGACACCATGCCAGGTGGGTAATAAAACTCCTCCAAAACCCCAAATTCCTTCAAAAGCTTGCAACTCTTTTGTGCTTCTAGGGGTTGGGTAGGCTTGTATGTTGTTTGTCAATCATAGCTTCTGGGACAATGCATGTCTTACCTGACCATATGACTTCCAAAAACTTTATGTGGTGTCTCAGCCTTGAACATTTCGGGATCTCATGACCTATTTTCTCCCTCACATATTTTCCAGCAAATCCTGCAGAATGCCCTATGGCAAAGGTAAGTCTTCACATGTTAACATTATATCATCAATGTAATGGGCCCATTTTACTGATGTGGGGAAGGAGAACACGGACAGGCCTCATGACATATGGTGGAACTTTGTAGGTTAACCTGGGAAAGCATTTGAATAGTCCATTGTTAAACTTCCCATGTGAAGGCAAACTGATCTTGTGATTCATCAGCCAGACTTCCGAGATGGCTCCACTGCTGTGTAGGGCCTCATGGGTCAGTACCCTTGGCTGCCTTCCCACCACTGGACTGTACCTAGCTGGTTGAGAGCCTCATCCTTGCCTACCTGGGCCTGGCCTATCAGGTCCACTGACTCCACAACCCTCCAAGAAGACAGGGTGGGGCTGCAGGGGTCAGAGCTCAGAGAGGCTCCCTGGCAGCACCCGGGAGCTCCTGGGCTTTTTTTCTCTGCGGGGCACAACTGCCCTTTTCTCCCTTCCTCTCTTCCACGCTTAATAAACCACCTCTGGTCCGTGTGGGCCCAAATACTCATCCCAAAAAAAAAAAAAAAAAAAAGTACTTAATAGTACTTGTTAAGTCCAGCCCAACATGGAACACTCCTGGGATCATAGCCATGTATCTAAGATGGTGGCAATGTTGGGCACAGCTGCAGGGATGGGGGGCACTACCTTCTTCAATTCTCAGTACTTCACAGTCTTCACATGAACCATCCGATTCTCACTGACCATACAGGTCTACCGAAAGTGCTATCAGCAGAGTGCAGAATACCCCTTTGGTGCAGTTTTTGGACAGTTTTTCCTAGGTTCTTAGGCCCTAAGGCAATTTATATTGTTTGACAGTTCCCATTTCTCATGGGGGTAGTAGACTAACTGGTTCCCAGTTGGTGTTTCCCTTCAGCACTGGCTTGATTACTCTAACCCAGAGGCGGAATTCACTGATAGAGTTTTGCAGATCTCATAGAATTTTTTTTTAATTTTATGTATTTTGAGAGGTGGGAAAGAGAGAAAGAGATCAGGGGAGGTACAGAGAGATGGGGAGAGAAAGAGAGAATCCCAAACAGGCTCCACACTGTCAGTGCAGAGCCTGACATGGGCCTCGAACTCACAAACCTCGAGATTATGACCTGAGAGGAAACTAAGAGTCAGGTGCTTAACCAACTGAGCCACCCAGACACCCCTCATAGAATATTAATGCCCAGTGTGTTCTCTGGTATTAGAGAGATTAAAACTCCATATTTTAAAGGGGGGGGGGGGATGCCCAACTTGCAGTGTTAAAGGAAACTTCCTGACCATAGATATTCACCTTCTGTAACCATAGATGGTGAGGAAGGGGCCAGAAAACGTCTAAGGATTACTATGTATTAGAGTATATTTGGTCCCCGTGTCAACCAGAGCCATCACCTTTTGTTTATTTCAGGGGGATCAGTGAATAGTGAACTCAACTTGAGGCCTCCAGTCACCCCCAATGGCCCTCACCTAGAGGCAATCTTGGCCTGCATCTTATACTTGGGGTGTGGGAGACACCCACCCCAAATAGGACTGTACCCCTGAGGCCCTGCTGGAGCAGATGGGGGCATCAGGGATGATAGGAGCAGGGGGGACAGGTTTGAACTGTTGTTCAGGTTTTAAGGCTTTCCGCAGGTTGACCAACACAGCATTGGGTTGTCAGTCTACCTTTATAGGTGGAGTCCGGCAGCCAGGAGGTCAAACCACATTTGTTTCCAAGTTACTTTTACAGGATCCTTCACAGCTGATTGGGAGAGCTTTCTGTTTTTTCAAGTTCCATCTCTGTCTCAAGTCTTTCCCATAGCTGGTAATTTCCTAGGATTTGTTAGTGTCCCCCAGATTAGCAATGGATTGCCCAACATCATAAATGTCCTGTCCCATGACAGGGCTCAGCATGGACACCAGTGTGCCATACCAGGTCCCGGGCGCAGACTGAAGTATATTGGCTTCCATTCCTGCAGTGAACGTGGCCCAATGAGAGCCTGCAAAAACAGGAGTACAGATGGCCTATCTCATTCCCAACTTCCTAAGAATTTGTTGAACCTCCTCTATAGATTTCCAGCAGTCATGTGCCCAGAGAGATTCCCTTTATTGGGCCAGGCCTCCTGTGGGTTAGAACAATCCAATCTATAACAGACTGAGTATCTCGAACACCAGAGCACCATGCAGGCCCTGCCAGAGGACAGGGTGTGTGGTGATGTTGTTCCTTTTCTGTGCCTCCTACATAGTCAGAAAAATGTCATCACTGCCCCCCAACCCCCCAGCTCATAGCCACACTTACTACGCCAGAGTACTTTCCATGGCCTTTTGCTGGAACTTGGCAGCTAAATCAATAAGCTCAGTGGGAGTATATTCTTTCATCATGATTGTATCCTGAATTGGGGTCCACCCTGCTGGCTGGGGTTGTTTTGGCTGCACTGTGCTGTTGTGTTTGTATTAGGAGTTGGTCAGCGGGGAACATTTTGTCTGTTTCACTGTCAATCACCACAACATCCTCCTCTTCACTCTCCTGGCTTTCTCGGAGATTCCACCTCTTAGTGCCCCAATCAGGCTTTGTCATAAGAACTTGGACCTTAATCCACAGAGGCTTGCACCCTTCTAGCTTTGCAAAATAGTATGCTAAATTCTCCAACTTACTGTCCTGTTCCCCCACCTTCTCTGCCAGCCCTGAAGCTAGGCACCCACATACCCTTTTTTAACTCAGTTCTTCTTTCAGCTTTCTAAATTGGCTTCAGTCTCTAATTTGTCGCTGATAGCCAGCCAGAGTACCCACAGTAGAGAACAGCCCACTGCAGCAATCATTCACTTGCCTTTTTTGCCAGGTCCTCAAACCAACACATTTTGAACGCATTGCTGTACTCATACAGGGTCCACAAGCATCTAACGTACATGCTGTCCCTCCTCACTTACAGATTGATGGCCAACTTGGAAGTTCTGCTCCCATGCCTCTTTCCCAAGATTCATTTCTCTGGCCTCCTGGCTTGCTTGCCAATTGTTGGTTCACAAATTTGAGAGTTTCCTAGATGAAATCTGAAACTTGCCCCCAGTCACAGAGGGCCTGAAGAAAGGAGACTGGTAGCTGGTAGGTTTGATAAGCAAGAAAACTTACATACAAGGCTTGTGTTGGGCTGCCATAGGACTGGTCCATCTCTGCACCCCCCTGGCAGGATCTTAACAGTTTATAGAGGTCTCGAATGGGTTCTGTTGGATATAGTCCAGATGGTCTCAACAACACATGACACTCTCAAAACTGTACTCTTGAAGTGGCTCCAGCTATGGGAACAGTGGGCAGAATATACATTCTAAGGACAAGGAGGGGTAAGGAGCCTCTGGTTGCCCTGATGTAACTCAAGTGTCAACCAGTGTTCATGTTCTCTCTATGACCTCCTCCAACAATTGGGAGCTCCTTAGGATGGAAACTGAGACTGCTTCCTCCTCCCTTTCTTAAAGCCCATCACACTCCTAGGTATGTGGGAAGAAACTCAACAATATTAAGTGAACAAACTAAGATTCTTCAATACAGTCTACTACAGCATAACTAACAATTCCCACATCACAACGCTTCTGAGTAAAACACATGTACAGATTAGATAAAAACACAATGTCTGTCATGCTTTTTTTTTCCTTTGGTGTATAGAAATATAGTAGCCGCAGAACAGAGATGGAAGAAAGGAGAAGCTGAATTACATTCCCTATGCAAAGTCATTCTTAGGTTTAGCACAGTGTATACCATAGTCACTGTAGAGATAATAAAGAACCGAATTCTATATGGCAATGGAAATCAAGGAATGACACTTACATGCAACCACATGGATTGATTTCAATACACATAATGTAGAGCAAAGACAAGTCATTTTGCCTCTTTTTGCCTATTTTCTGATTTCTAAATGGGGTTAATGATAATATTCACTGCATAGGTTTGTGAAGATTGAGTTATGTCTGGCATACAGAAAGCATGAAATAAATGTTAATAACCATCAAATAATTAATATTATGATTACACGAATGTTGCTCAACTAGACACTGTGGACATATACAAGGAATTGGTTCCTGCCTATAAGGAGTTTACAATCCAGTGCAAAAGATAAATAAGAAACGGAATAGCTGCTAGGTGCCTCAGTTTCCCAAATTGTGAAAATAGGGGTAATAATATTCCATAGATTTTGAGAATTAGAGATTATTCTCTAAAATGTAATCTCGATAAAAACAAGGATTTTTGCCTGTCTTGTTTACCCCTACATTTTTGATACAGAGTATCAGATGTTCATTAAATATTTGTTGAATGAGAGCATGGAAGTTTTTTGTGTGTCTCGTGTCCATGAAATACAGCCAGACCAACACTAAACCATCCTGCACACCTAGAAAACTGATCTGAGGATTAACACAACAATCTGCACAACCTGAACCAAAGAACTCAGCAGGTACACGGCACGGAAAGGTGAACTGGGGGAGACAGAAGCCACAGAGGGCAGGGCGCCACTTTTGCGTGTGGAGAGAGGACAGAAAAGGGGGAGGCAGGTAGAATACGGAAAAAGCACTCATCCCAAAAGCAGCTGGAGAGAAAGTGGAAAAGTAGAAACAGCCACAGGTAATGAACTTAAAAGGGAGAAAGGAGAAAGGAGAGGGTTTAAATTCCATTAAGACTATAAACAAGGGGAGCACAGAGTCTGAAACTCCGTAGCACAATACCTGCCGGTGCTCTGGTGGGAAGGGCGAATCCTCAGGAGCAGAGTGGAGTCCGGGGTTCTTCAGGCCACACAGGGAGAGCTGGTAAAGGCTGTCTGGGTCCCCTAAAGGCAAGGCCCCTGTGGACCCGGGAAAACAACCACATTCACTGGTGCTAGAACAAGGTCCTTAAGGGTAAAGCCTGGTGCCAGATGTGTGTTGTGATCTTTCCATAGTCCCTGAAACACTGCTGCTACACTGTCTCCCGCACTTTTTCTGGGGCGGGCTGGCACCTGGATGCAGTCTCTGGGCATCATCTGCAGCACAATAACATGAACTTTCCTGGCTGCGTCAGGCACCCGGCCATTGCTTGGTAAGACCCTCCTGCAGAGGGGCAGAACGTGTCATAGCCGCAGTCCCTCAGAAGTAAGAGGTTGGGAAAAACAGCTGCATCTGAGACAAAACTCAGGAGGAAGGTGCCGCATGGGGCTTGGTCACGGACTGTGTAAAAGCAGGCAGTGGATGGAAGCCAAAAACAAAGGACGGGTGTGCCATTGCTGATCAGGGAGAACAGAGTTCCTGTACTGGAGACTGGGTAGCTGGGTGACGCCATTTTCACCTCTCCCGCACATGCGCATATGCACCTACGAGCGCAACAATTCACCCCAGTAAGCTAAGCAGCGACATCTAGTGGAGAACAGAGCCATTACGCTAAGCCCCGCCCAACTGGGCCAACCTCGCTCTTGAGGAACACAAGTCTCTCCACCTGCTTAGTTTATGGATTATAAAGTGCTTCATAGTTTGACTTCTAGGGGAAAACGAAGTAATTTCAGTCGTATTTCAGTCTGTTCGCTGGTCCATCTATTCAATTTTCTTTCTTTTTTTTCTTTTTGTTTCTTTTCTTGAATACAGAAAGAGAAAAAATCATTTTTATTTTCAATTTTTATTAAAAATTATTTTCTTTAATGTTTTTCTACTATATTTTTTACTTTTGTGTAACTTTTTTCAAATTCTATTTTACTTCAATCATTTCATTTCAGTCTACTTCAGTGTATTCATTTTTTCAAATTGTCAAATGATTTCCTTTTTCCTTTTTCCTTTCCCCTTTTTTCTCTAATCTATCAAGCTCCTTCCAACACCCAGACCAAAACATACCTGGATCTAGCATCATTTATTCAATTTTGTGTGTGTGTGTTTATTTTTGATTTTTTAATTTTAATTTTTTTTAATTTTAATTTTTTTTAATTTTAATTTTTTTTAATTTTAATTTTTTTACCTCATTAATTCCTTTCTCCCTTCAAAATGAAAAATGAAGGAATTCATCTCAAAAGAAAGAGTAGGAAGAAATGACAACCAGGAACTTAACCAACACAGATACAAGCAAGATGTCTGAACCAGAATTTAGAATCACGATATACTAGCTGGAGTTGAAAATAGATTAGAAACCCTTTCTGTGGAAATAAAAGAAGTAAAAGCTAGTCAGGATGAAATAAAAAATGCCATAACTGAGCTGCAATCTTGAATGGAGGACAAGGCGGCAAGGATGGATGAGGCAGAACAGAGAATCAGTGATACAGAGGACAAACTTACAGAGAATAATGAAGCCGAAAAAAAGAGGGAGACTAAGGCAAAAGAGCATTATTTAAAAGTTAGAGAAAACAATGAATCATTAAAAAGGAACAACATCAGAATAATAGGGGTACCAGAAGAGGAAGAGAGAGAAAAAGGGGTAGAAGGCTTATGTGAGAAAATCATAGCAGAAAACTTCCTAACCTGGGGAAAGATACAGACATCAAAATCCAGGAAGCAGAGAGGACTCCATTAGATTTAACAAAAACCAACCATCAACAAGGCATAGCATAGTCAAATTCACAAAACACTCAAGCAAGGAAAGAATCATGAAAGCAGCAAGGGAAAAAAGTCCTTAACCTACAAGGGAAGACAGATCAGGTTTGCAGCTGACCCATCCACAGAAACTTGGCAGGCCAGAAAGGAATGGCAGGATATATTCCATGTGCTGAATCAGAAAAATATGTAGCCAAGAATTCTTTATCCAGCAAGGCTGTCATTCAAAATAAAAGGAGAGATTAAAAATTTCCCAGACAAACAAAAATTAAAGGAGTTGGTGACCACTAAACCAGCCCTGCAAGAAATTTTAAGGGGGACTCTCTGAGGGGAGAAAAAATGAAAACAACAACAACAACAACAACAACAACAAATAAATAAAAACCTAAAGCAACAAAGACTAGAAAGTACCAGAGAATACCACCAGAAACTCCAGCTCTACAAGCAACATAATGGTAATAAATTCATATCTTTCAGTACTCACTCTAAATGTCAATGGACTCAGTGCCCCAATCAAAGACACAGAGTAACAGATGGATAGGAAAAGAAGATCCATCTAGATGCTGTTTACAAGAGACCCACTTTAAACTTAAAGACACCTTCAGATTGAAAATAAGGGGATGGAAAAGCATCTATCATGCTAATGGTCAACAAAAGAAAGCCGGAGTAGCCATACTTATATCAGACAATCTAGACTTTAAAATAAAGACTATATCAAGAGATGCAGAAGGGCATTATATCATATTCAAGGGGTCTATACCAAGAAGACATAACAATTGTAAACATTTATGTGCCAAATGTGAGAGCACCCAAATATATAAATCAATTAATCACAAACATAAAGAAACTCATCCATAGTAATACCATAATAGTAGGAGACTTCAACACCCCACTTACAACAATGGACAGATCATCTAATCAAAATATCAACAAGGAAACAATGGCTTTGAATGACACACTGGACCAGATGGACTTAACAGATATATTCAGAACATTTCATCCTAAAGCAGCAGAATATACATTCTTCTCCAGTGCACATGGACATCCTCCAGAATAGACCACATACTGGGACACAAATCAGCCCTCAGCAAGTACAAAAAGATTGAGATCATACTGCGCATATTTTCAGACCACAATGCTATGAAACTCGAAATCAACCACAAGAAAAAATTTGGAAAGGTAACAAATACTTGGAGACTAAAGAACATCCTACTAAAGAATGAATGGGCTAACCAAAAAGTTAAAGAGGAAATTAAAAAGTATTGGAACCCAATGAAAATGATAACACCATAACCCAAAACCTCTGGGACACAAGAAAGGCGGTCATAAAAGGAAAATATATAGCAATCCAGGCCTTCCTAAAGAAGGAAGAAAGATCTCAGATATACAACCTAACCTTACACCTTAAAGAACAGCAAATAAAACCCCAAACCAGCAGAAGACAGGAAATAATAAAGATTAGAGCAGAAATTAATGCTATCGAAACAAACAACAACAAAAAAAACAAAACAGATCAATGAAACCAGAAGGTGTTTCTTTGAAAGAATTAAAAAAATTGATAAACCACTAGCTAATTTGATCAAAAAGAAAAAGAAAAGGACCCAAATAAATAAAATCAAGAATGAAAGAAGAGGGTGGGAGGGAGGGGAGAGTGGGTGATGGGTATTGAGGAGGGCACCTTTTGGGATAAGCACTGGGTGTTGTATGGAAACTAATTTGACAATAAATTTCATATATTGAAAAAAAAAAGAATGAAAGAAGAGAGATCACAACCAAAAGAGCATAAATAAAAAGAAATAATAAGAGAATATTATGAGCAATTATATGACAACAAAATGGGAAATCTGGAAGAAATGGATAAATTCCTAGAAACATACACTACCAAAACTGAAACAGGAAGAAATAGAAAATTTGAACAGACCCATAACCAGTAAAGAAATCGAATTCATAATAAAAAATATCCCAAAAAATAAGAGTCCAGGGCCAGATGGCTTTCCAGGGGAATTCTACCAAACATTTAAGGAAAAGTTAACACCTATTCTCTTGAAGCTGTTCCAAAAAAATAGAAATGGAAGGAAAACTTCCAAACTCTTTCTATGAAGCCAGCATTTCCTTGATTCCAAAACCAGACACAGACCCCACTAGAAAAGGAGAACTATAGACCAATTTCCCTGATGAACATGGATGCAAAAATCCTCAACAAGATATTATCCAAATAGATCCAACATACATTAAAAAAATTATCTCAATGACCAACTGGGATTTATACCTGGCAAGCAAGCCTGGTTCAATATCCGAAAAACAATCAATGTGACTCATCACATCAATAAAAGAAAGGACAAGAACCATATGATCCTCTCAATAGATGCAGAGAAAGCATTTGACAAAATACATCATCCTTTCTTGATAAAAACCCTCAACAAAGTAGGGATAGAAGGATCATACCTCAAGATCATAAAAGCCATATATGAAAGACCCAATGCTAATATCATCCTCAATGGGGAAAACTGAGAGCTTTCCCCCCAAGATCAGGAACAAGACAGGGATGTCCACTCTCGCCACTGTTATTCAACATAATATTGGAAGTCTTAGCCTCTGCAATCAGACAACACAAAGAAATAAAAGGCATCCAAATCGGCCAGGAGGAGGTCAAACTTTCACTCTTCATAGATGACATGATACTCTATATGGAAAACCCAAAAGATTCCACCAAAAAACTGCTAGAACTGATTCATGAATTCAGCAAAGTTGCATAATAGGATCAACTTTGCAACAGAAAGTTGCAACAGAAATCAGTTGATCAACAGAAATCAGTTGCATTCCTATACACCAACAATGAAGCAACAGAAAGAGAAATCAAGGAATCGATCCCATTTACCATTGCATCAAAAACCATAAGATACCTAGGAATAAATCTAACCAGAGGTGAAAAATCTATGCACTGACAACTATAGAAAGCCTATGAAAGAAATTGAAGAAGACACAAAAAAATGGAAAAAGATTCCATGTTCCTGGATAGGAAGAACAAATATTATGAAAATTTCAATACTACCCAAAGCAATCTACATATTCAATGCAATCCCTATCAAAATAACACCAGCATTCTTCACAAAGCTAGAACAAATAATCCTAAAATATGTATGGAACCAGAAAAGACCCCGAAGAGCCAAAGCAATCTTGAAAAAGGAAACCAAAGCAGGAGGCATCACAATCCCAGACTTCAAGCTATACTACAAAGCTGTAATCATCAAGACAGTATGGTACTGGCACAAGAACAGACACTCAGATCAATGGAACAGAATAGAGAACCAAGAAATGGACCCACAAACGTATGGCCAACTAATCTTTGACAAAGCAGGAAAGAATATCCAATGGAATAAAGACAGTCTCTTCAGCAAGTGGTGCTGGGAAAACTGGACAGCGACATGCAGAAGAATGAACCTGGACCACTTTCTTACACCATACACAAAAATAAACTCAAAATGGATGAAAGACCTCAATGTAAGAAAGGAAGCCATCAAAATCCTCAAGGAGAAAGCAGGCAAAAACCTCTTTGATCTTGGCCGCAGCAACTTCTTACTCAACACATTCCCAGAGGCAAGGGAAACAAAAGCAAAAATGAACTACTGGGACCTCATCAAAATAAAAGCTTCTGCACAGCAAAGGGAACAATCAGCAAAACTAAAAGGCAACTGACAGAATGGAGAAGACATACCAGATAAAGGGTTAGTATACAAAATCTATAAAGAACTGATCAAACTCAACACCCAAAAAACAAAGAATCCAGTGAAGAAATGGGCAAAAGACATGAATAGACACTTCTCCAAAGAAGACATCCAGATAGCCAACTGACACATGAAAAAATGCTCAACATCACTCATCATCAGGGAAATACAAATCGAAACCACAATGAGATACCACCTTACACCTGTAAGAATGACTAACATTAACAACTCAGGCAACAACAGATGTTGGCCAGGATGCGGAGAAAGAGGATCTCTTTTGCATTGCTGGTGGGAATGCAAGCTGGTGCAGCCACTCTGGAAAACAGTATGGAGGTTCCTCAAAAAATTAAAAATAGAACTATCCTACGACCCAGCAATTGCACTACTAGGTATTTATCCAAATGATGGAGGTGTGTTGTTTCAAAGGGGCACATGTACCCCAATGTTTATAGCAGCACTATCAACAATAGCCAAAGTATGGCAAGAGCCCCAATGTCCATGGATGGATGAATGGATAAAGAAGATGTGGTATACATATACAATAGAGTATTATTCAGAAATCAAAAAGAATGAAATCTTGCCATTTGCAATTACATGGATGGAACTAGAGCGTATTATGGTAAGTTAAATTAGTCAGAGAAAGACAAATACCATATGATTTCATTCATATGAGGGCTTTAAGACACAGAACAGATTAACATAAGGGAAGGGAAGCAAAAATAATATAAAAACAGGGAGGGGGACAAAACATAAGAGACTCAAATATGGAGAACAAACAGAGGGGGTTACTAGAAGGGTTGTGGGAGGGTAGATGGGCTAAATGGGTAAGGGCATTAAAGAATCTACTTCTGAAATCATTGTTGCACTATATGCTAATTTGCATGCAAATTAAAAAAAATAAAATTTAAAAAATATTTGTTGAATGAATTAATTAATAATGCATATAAAACATTTAGGCAATGCTAAACACAATAAGTTTTAACTATTATTAGGCACTTAATATATAATAGGATGATAAAAATAAGTTATTTATATAAAGTAGAAAACTTTAAGGGTCAAAAGAACTGTACAAGAAAAAATAACACTACAAAATTCCTTGTAGGAATGATTATTTCCACCCCAGAGGATCTGTACAATAGCAGAAACAGTTAAACAAATTATGGTATATTCATACAATGGAATATTATAAAATAAAGCAATGAAAGTGAAGAGAATACTTCTACACATAGTCACAGGGATGAATCTCACAACCATAATGGTGAGCAAAAGAAATTAGGCACAAGGGAACACATACTGTGTGATCAGATGTACAGGAAGTTCACTGAATCTTTTTATGGTATTACCAGGATATATACCTGTGGAGAAGAGGAAAAGTACAGAATTGGAGGGACACAGGGACACTTCTGTCACTGGTGGTGTTTTAAATATCCTGACCTGGGTGGTGGTTCTCTAACGACCTCATTCTGTACATATATTGTATAAGTCAGCTTTGTTTTTGCTGCAGCAACAACCCCAATATCTCAGTGGCTCACTGTAACAAAAGAATTTGTTCCTTGCTTCCACCACATGGGAGTTGCAATCTAGTTGGCTCTCCTGGGTTTACTTAGGCCCAGTTCCACCTGGCTTTATTCTGAAAGTATTCACTTCTTGGACCCAGACTAGAAAAGTGGTCACTATTTGGAGTGTGCTTCCTCACCTAGCAGGATTCAGAAACTCAACAGTAGTAGGCAATGTGTGCAGCTAGTGGCATTAAAATTTTCTGCTCAGATATGGTCACAGCTTGTTCAAAACTTTGTTTCTGATCTATTTGATACAGTCATCTCCACATGCCGTGAGCTACACCCATAGTTCTCTGAGACATACACTTATTTACAGATATTTCACAAAATTTATGAAGCTTCAGTAGGAACACACCCTTTGTCTCTTTACCCAGAACCATTTTCTGCAGCTGAAAAATATTATTTTCAGATGGAATTGAAGTTCCCAGTTGATTTTTAGTTAGTTAAAAGGGAGATGGGGGTGGGTGGGAACAAGAGAATGATTTTTGCTAGAGCCCTCTCCAAGGTCAGAAAGCTTCTTCTGCTGCCCTTGAAGAAGTAAGCTGTCATGTTGTGAGAAAGACTGGGCATGGCATGGAATTGCCAGAAGCCTCTAAAAGCTGAAAGTAGCCCCTATCAGATAATCAGGAAGAGGAAGGAACCTTCATTCCTACAACTGCAAGAAACTGCATTCTGCCAACCATGTGAACTTGATAGAGAATCCCAAGCTCCAAAAAGGAATGTGGCTGGGCTGACATCTTGAGTACAGCCTTGCAGTGCCTGAACTCATGACTCATGGACACTAGGAAATAAAAGAAAAAAAAAGTTTGTTTTAAGTTGCTAAATTTGTAATAATTTGTTTCATAGCAATAGGGGGAAAAAATAGACCTTCCATTCCATGAACTCCACCTGGCCTCACACTGGTCCTGGCACTCTTCAAATTGGTGTGGTTATTCTCAAATTTCGATGTACCAGAACTACCTAAAGGGATATTAGAAGAAAGATTGCAGAACCCTAACCCCAGAGATTCTAATTCATTAGATATAGAGCGGGGTCCACGCTTGTGTGATTTTCCAGGTGATACTATCACTGTTGATCTCGAGGAGAGCCTGGATGGCTTAGTCGGTTAAGCATCTGGCTTCTGATTTTGGCTTAGGTAATGATCTTATGGTTCGTGAGATCAAACCCTGCATCCAGCTCCACACTGACAGTGTGGTGCCTGCTTGGGATTCTCTCTCCCTCCCTCTCTCTCTGCCCCTCCCTTGCTCATGCTCACTGTCTCTCTCGAAATAAATAAACTTTAAAAAAAAACCTGTTAATCTAGAAACCATACTTTGAGAATCACAGGTCTACTGTGACTACATTTACTTCTATGCATTTTAAATGTCCTCAATAGCAAAATACTATGAGATCATAAGCATCTGGTTGAAGAAAATGGTTGACTTTCTTTATACTGGTTTTCATAAAAGAAAAAAGATAGAGAGGAAGAGCTTATTAAATAATATTCGTTAACTTTAATATCTAATTTTCTTCAAGCTACCTGATTCTTATTACTCCTGTGGCAGATGAGCAAATTTCCATAGATGCACTAATATATTACTTTTCCCCATATTATAACGAACATTCCTGGGGGTTTTTGTACTATTTCCATTATAGTGGCATGATTTGTAGCAGAAATAGTTAAAATGTCATAGCCAATATTTGTACTTGAAATTGTTAAAATGATGCATTCAATATTTTAAGAGGGCTCAATAAACCAAATTTTAAACCAAATTGATAATTATGGATTACATTCATAATATCTTTGTTGTGACTACCTAAATAATTTAACACAAACATTTTTTAAAAGAATTACAACTATTCATAATAATATCATCAGGGAGGGGTGCCTGGGTGGCTCAGTTGGTTGGGCATCTGATTTCGGCCCAGGTCATGATCTCACGGTTTATGGGTTTGGGTGCCACATCGGGATCTGTGCTGACAGCTCAGAACCTGGACCCTGCTTCAGATTCTGTGTCTCCCTCTCTCTCTGTTCCTCCCCCACTCATGCGCTGTTTCTCTCTGTCTCAAAAATAAATAAACATTAAAAAAAATTTTTTTAAATAATAATATCATCAGGGAGCTATGAATTTGCTATTCATCTGTTTTAGTATTTGGTTTAATAGCTGGGCCAATACACCATGGAAAGACACTATGTACATCAAGAGAATTACATATACCTATGCTTTTTATGTTTGATGTTCCAATTTGTTTAAACAGAAAAATCATCATCTTTTACCTTCATTTTCTTTTTTTTTTTTAATGTTTATTTACTTACTTTTAATCTTTATTTATTTTGGAGAGACAGAGAGAGACAGAATGTGAGTGCGGGAGGGGCAGAGAGAGAGAAAGACACAGAATCTGAAGAGGCTCCAGGCTCTGAGCTGTCAGCACAGAGCCCCATGCGGGGCTCAAACTCACAAGCCGTGAGATCATGACCTGAGCTGAAATCGGACGCTTAACTGACTGAGCCACCCAGGTGCCCCATCTTTTACCTTCATTTTCTACAAAGGTTTGTTTTGGGGTTTTTGGGTTTTTTTGTTTGTTTGTTTGTTTAGATAGAAGTGCCTTTTTCAATGCTGACAGCTTCCAAGCAACTATGGAATGGTAAGAACTACATCATTTAATGAATATTCATATCAAAGAGATATTTATAACATTTTTCATGTCATTGCTCCTTTACCCTTTCCCAACACACACTTTGAGAACTACAATGAAATCCTGAAATCCTGAAGGAACTAACTGCCTTCAATTCTAATTCCAGGCTTTAAAATACATTTTTAAACAGACCTTGAAATTAAAGAGGAAAAATTTTTTAAATATTTGTGAGAGGCAATCACACCAGCAAATTCCACAAATAAATTAATATAGGAAAAAATGTGAGAATTAAAAGTGGTATAATAATTTGCTTAAGTAAGGTAATGTAAGAATGGTAAATAAAATAATATTAATACAAAAATATAAGCTCTGCGGAGGTAGAGATTTTTGTCTTTTGTTTCTTGATATGTTCTTTGTTTCTAGAATCTTTTTTTAATGTTTATTTATTTTGAGAGAGAGGGAGAGAGCGAGAGAGGGACATGGGGAGGGCAGAGAGAGAGGGGGAGAGAAAATCCCAAGCAGGCTCCATGCTATCAGCACCAAGCCTGATGTGGGGCTCAATCTTAATCTCACAACCTCAAGATCATGACCCAAGCCAATATCAAGAGTCAGATGCTTAATCAACTGAGCCACCCAGGAGCCCCTGTTTCTAGAATATTTAATGCAGAGGAGAAGTCCAAATGTTTATTGAATAAATGGATAAATACATCAATGCGTGTGATACAGAAAATCAATCATCTTTCTCCTAGTCATACAAAACACATCTATGATGCCATGAGCACTCAGGAACAACAATTGAGAATGTCAAAACAGTTCAGATTCCAGCACAATACACTCGATTCTCAACATCAAAGTGAAAAACATAAACTCTTGGTGTTCAAATATACACCATTTAACATGGAAAAGCCAGATATGTAAGTAGCTGTGGTCCAATGGGATAAGTGAAAAAAGAATTATATGTAAGTATTATCAGTCACAGACTGGTTGAAAAAAGCTACAAATAAATGATAACATTTGAACATTATCTAAATAGATGAGTGAGTGGACAAACCCAAAGGAAAGGTACAGAAATGTAAAATTAACAGCACCTTTGGAGAACAAGCTGTGGATTTCAAACTTTCAAACCATAATCTGGAGCAAGAAATACATATATAGTATACTTAAGTGAAACCAGTGAGTATTGAAATAAAACTCACCTGTACTCATTTCATGTACTTGAGATTTTCTATTTCTTCTTTTTTTTTTTTTTTTAATGCTGGTAAAGATGTATTAAATCAATTTGAAGATCCATTCATTTGAAAGACATTGGGATTGAGCATCAAATGGATGTGGTGAGTAGACCACTGAAATAAAAACACAAAGAATGCTCTGTCAGCTGAGCTCCAACTCTCCTCCCATCCAGGTGGTTTGCTAGAGCTACAAGACGTAGAGGAGAACGATGATCTATGCCCCTTTCCTACTTAAAACAACTCAGTGTGGTAGAAAAGATGAGTAAAGAAATCCCTCTCTATATCAAGCCAATGTGCAGGAGGGGAGAGAGCCACAGGCCATTTCTTCTCTAGTCTGGGCATAAAATGTAGAGCTTAACATTATTCTGTCTAGAAGGGTTAAGAGTGTTTGAAAATAAAGCAACTCTCACACTTGGGAGCATCCTAAATTCAATCTATATCTGGATTTATCTCAGCATTTATCAGAGTCAAATTGTCATACTACGAACTACAAAAAAAACAAAACTCTTCTGCTTCCCCTATGAATAATTAACTATTTAACTATTTCCTATCTATTTCCACAATACTCTTCATTGAAGACTATTTCCTGAGCACTCTATATGCCAGGACCTGTGCTAGTGCTAGGAACTACAATAGGGGGGAAACAAAAGTCCAAGCCTCTCGGAGTTTATATTTTACAAAAAAACAAATACAGAAATAAACTAATACATACAAATAATAAAAGCAGTAAACCATAGAAAATAAAGCAATAATCAGTATTAGAAAATAATATTTAAGGTAGCCAAAGAGGGCCTTTATCAGAAGGCAATATGTAAGCTGAGACCTAATGGAGGAGAAGAAGCCACTGGGTTAAGTACTAACATGAAAAACAACGTTCCAAGCCTAGAAGAGCAGAAGTGAAGACCTGAGCCAGGAAAGAGAACATCTGGAGCCCAGTGAGTTGGGAAGGGTATCATGAGATGAGATTGGAAGTTATCTGAAGTTACTGGATTGTTTCAGGACCTAGAATGGGAAGTTACTGGAGAGTGACATGGTCTAATTTGGGTTTTGTAAAGCTCATTCTTATAGCTACGTGGACAATGGATTGGATACTGGTATGTTTAGAAGCTGAGCCATCTTTTAGGAGACTGATTTCCAGCAAAGGAAAGATGGAAGATTAGACTAGGGTGCTGGCAAGGGAGAAGGAAAAAAAGATGGGCTCAAGATATATTTTGGAGGGAGAACCAATGAAAGTTATATTCAGAATTTTCTTAAAAGAGACTATAAGTAAGTGCATTGAAAATTGGTTGGAGGAGTCCGTGCATTTAAAAGGGGAAGGGAAGGATTTGGAGGAAGGAAAGGAGAGGTATGCACTAAGTAACAACCTAGAAGTCATACATTAAAGTGGTCAC